>NC_084831.1:7575039-7717539 GCF_033115175.1 Lepus europaeus
GGGTACCTGCTACCTACCTGAAAGACCCAAATGGAGTTTCAGGCTCCTGGCTTCAGCCTGGTCCAGCCAGAGTTGCTGTTTGGGGAGTGAACCAATAGATGGAAGATTTTTTTTTTTTAATATTTATTTATTTGAGGCAGTTTATTTATTTTTTATTATTTATTTGAGACAGACAATGAGAGGGAGAGACAGAGAGAGAGGTCTTCCGTCTGCTAGTTCACTCCCCAAATGGCTGCAATGGCTGGAGCTGCACCGATCTGAAGCCAAGAGTCAGGTGCTTCTTCCCAGTCTCCCATGTGAGTGCAGGGGCCCAAGCACCTGGGCCATCTTCTGCTGCTTTCCCAGGCCATAGCAGAGAGCTGGATTGGAAGAGGAGCAGCCAGGACTCAAACCAACACCCATATGGGATGCTGGCACTGCAGGCGGTGGCTTTACCTACTATGCCACAGCGCCAGCCCCTGGAGTTCCTTGATTCTAATAAATACTTTTAAATCTCAAAAAAAAGTAGGTGAAATAACAACTTTCTGTAGCAAGTAAACACTGAAAGAATTCATCACCACCAGACGAGCCCTACAAACACTGAAGGGAGTCCTATAGCAGAAGTGAAAGGGCTGGGGCCAGCACTGTGGTGTAGCAGGTTAAAGCACTGGCCTGTAGCGCCAGCATCCTCTATGGGCACAAGTTTAAGTTCTGGCTGTTCTATGTTCAATTCAGCTCCCTGCTAACGGCCTGGGAAAGCAGCAGAGGATTGCCCAAGTCCTTGGG
Organism: Lepus europaeus; assembly: GCF_033115175.1. NCBI lineage: Eukaryota > Metazoa > Chordata > Mammalia > Lagomorpha > Leporidae > Lepus > Lepus europaeus. The sequence continues at coordinate 7,575,805 of NC_084831.1, forward strand.
CCCCTACATCCACATGGGAGATCCAGAAGCAGCTCCTGGCTCCTGGCTTTGGATCAGCTCAGCTCTGGCCATTGTGGCCATTTGGGTAGTGAACCAGTAGATGAAACACCTCTCTCTCCCTTTCTGTCTCTACCTCTCTCTATAACTCTGCCTTTCAACTAAATAGAAATCTTTAAAAAAATACTTATGGGGCAGGCGCTGTGGCACAGTGGGTTAACGCTCTGGCCTGAAACACCAGCATCCCATATGGGTGCCGCTTTGAGACCCAGCTGCTCCACTTCTGATCCAGCTCTCTGCTATGGCCTGGGAAAGCAGGAGAAGATGGCCTACGTCCTTGGGCCCCTGAACCCGCGTGGGAGACTTAGAAGAAGCTCCTGGCTTTGGATCGGCACAGATCTGGCCATTGTGGCCAATTGGGGAGTGAGCCATCAGATGGAAGAAGACCTCTCTCTGCCTCTCCTCTCTTTGTGTAACTCTTTCAAATAAATAAATAAATCTTTAAAAAAATACTTATAAAAAATAAAAATGAAGTAAAAGGGTGACCATCACGAAAACAAGTGAAAGTACAAATCTCAACAGTGGTACAGACACACAGTTCCTTAAATGTTTACCAGGATCCACCAGTGAAACTATTTAGGCCTTTAATGATCTCTGGGGAAGATTTTTAAAATGAATTTAATTTCTTAAATGCGTAAGAGGCAATTCAAAAATCTGAGCCCTTTTCCTGAATTTATGTTTTTAAGGACATATGTGCATTTCATAGAAGCTGGCAAAGTGGTTGGCATGAAATTGTTTAACATCTTTAAAAGAAAATTAAAAATAGAGCTCCCTGTGATGCAGCTCTGAAATAGTGACACAGCAATGCCACCACTGGTATAAGCTTTGCAGCACTCTTCATGATAGCCAAGACACAGAATCAACCTAAGTATTCATCAACAGAGGAATGGGAGCAGTGCTGTGGCGTAGCTGGTTAAGCGGCTGCCTGCAGCGCCAGCATCCCACATGGCGCCTGTTCAATTCTGGCTTCTCCCTGCTAATGCACCTGGGAAAGCAGCAGGAAATGGCCCAGGAGCTTGAGCCCCTGCACCCACATGGGAGACCTGGAGAAGCTCCTGGCTTCAGTCTAGGCCAGCTCTGGCAGCTGCGGCCATGGGGGGAGTGAACCACTAGATGGAAGATCTCCGTCTCTCTCTGCTTTTCAAATAAAATAAATAAATATTAAAAACACAAAAACAGATGAACAGATAAAGAAAATGCGGCATATTGGGGCATTTGGTGCAGGGCTTAAGTCGCTGTTTCCGAGGGATGCCCGCATCCCATATCTAAGTACCTGGTTTGGATACCAGCTACTCCACCTGCAATCCAGCTTCCTGCTAATGAAACCATGGGAGGCAGCAGATGGCTCACGTGCTTAGGTCCCTGCCACCCACACGCTGGACCTGGACTAAGTTCTAGGCTGCTGGCTTCATCCCAGCCCAGGGCCTAAGGGGATCTGGGGAATGGATTAGTGGACAGAAAATCTCTTTCCATTCATCTCTCTGCCTTGAAAAAAATAACAAATAAAGAAATCTTCCATGTTCATGGATTGGAAGAATTAATATCATCAAAATCTCCACACTATCCAAGCAATTTACAAATTCAATGCGATCCCAATCAAAATACTAACAACATTCTTCTCAGATCTAGAAGAAATGATGCTAAAATGCATACGGAAAAGCAAAAGACCCCAAATATCTAAAGCAATCTTGAATAACAAAAATAAATCAAGAGGCACAACAATATCAGATTTGAAGACGTACTACAGGGGGCCAGCGCTATGATACAGGGGGTTAAAGCCCCGCCCACAGTGCCAGCATCCCATATGGGCACCGACGAGGTACTCTTCACTGGCATGGGGTGATGTCTCAAGTCGCTGTTCCCTGGGTGGGGAGCTGAGTACATCCCTGTAGCAGCATTTGGTTGACCGCCTGGTTGCTGAAGGCCTTGGTTCGTTCCTTTATCAAATCCTAAACAGGCATTTTTCAAAGAAGGAAATTCAAACGGCCAACAGACACATGAAAAAATGCTCAGGATCACTAGCCATCAGGAAAATGTAAATAAAAACCGCAATGAAGTTTTATCTGACCCCAGTTACAACGGCTCTCATCAGAAATCAACAAACAATAAATGCTGGCAAGGATGTGGGCAAAAAGGTACCCTAATACACAGTTGGTGGGAATGTAAATTGGTGTAGCATTGTGGAAGACAGTATGGAGATTCCTCAGAAACCTGAAAATAGATCTATCATATGACCCAGCCATCCCACTCCTGGGAATTTGTCCAAATGAAATGACAGCAGCATATGAAACAGTGATCTGTACTCCCACGTTTACTGTAGCTCAATTCACAACAGCTAAGATATGGAATCAACCCAGATGTCCATCAGTCGATGACTGGATAAAGAAAATGTGGGGCCAGTGCTGTGGTATGAGTTAGCTAAGGTTCCATCTGTGACGCTGGCATCTGGTATGAGCGCCAGTTCAAGTCCCAGCTGTTCCACTTACAATCAAGCTCCCTGTTAATGGCCTGGGAAAGCAGTGGAAGATGGCCCAAGTGCTTGGGTCCCTGTACCCATGTTGGGAGACCTGGAAGAAGTTCCTGGCTTTGGATCAGCCCAAATTTGGCCACTGCAACCAATTCGGAAGTGAACCAGCAGATGGAAGATCCCTCTCTCTGTCTGTAACACTTCCTCTCAAATAAATAAATAAATCTTAAAAAAAATATGGTATATATACACTATGGAATACTACTCAGCCATAACAAAGAATGAAATCCTGTCTTCTGCAACAAAATAGATACAACTGGAAACCATATACTTAGTGAAATAAGCCAGTCACAAAAAGACGAATATCATGTTTTCCCTGATCTAAGGTTAACTTAGAGAGTACAAAAAAATGTAATGTGTATGAGTGAAACTGACATTTTGAGATTTGATTGTTTATAGCTCTTGTCTCTTGTTGAGGAGCAGTGTTTTGTTTTTGTATTTCTTCTTGCTATTTGTTGAATTATTTACTTAATGGAAGATTAAGCTTACGATAAAGTAAGCTGAAAGAATGTCATTGTTAAAATTTAAAGAAAGAGGGCCGGCGCCATGGCTCAATAGGCTAATCCTCTGCCTGCGGCGCCGGCACACCAGGTTCTAGTCCCAGTCGGGGCGCCAGATTCTGTCCCGGTTGCCCCTCTTCCAGGCCAGCTCTCTGCTATGGCCCGCGAGTGCAGTGGAGGATGGCCCATGTGCTTGGGCCCTGCACCCCATGGGAGACCAGGAGAAGCACCTGGCTCCTGGCTTCAGATCAGCGTGATGCGCCAGCCGCAGTGCGCCGGCCGCAGCACCCATTGGAGGGTGAACCAATGGCAAAGGAAGACCTTTCTCTCTGTCTCTCTCTCTCTCACTGTCCACTCTGCTTGTCCAAAAAAAAAAAAAAAAAAAAAAAAATTTAAAGAAAGAGGGGCTGGCACCTTGGCGTAGTGGGTAAAGCTACCACCTACAATGCTGGCATCCCATACAGGCGCTGGTTCAGGTCCTGGCTGTTCCACTTCCAATCCAGCTCTCTGCTGTGGCTTGTGAAAGCAGAAGATGGCCCAAGTGTTTGGGCCCCCAAACCCATGTAGGAGACCTGGAAGAAGCTCCTGGCTCCTGGCTTCGGATTGCCTCAGATCTGGCCATTGTGGCCATTTGGGGAGTGAATCAGCTGATGGAATACTTCCCTCTCTCTCTCTGCCTCTACCTCTCTGTAACTCTGCCTTTCAAATAAATAAATAAATCTAAAAAAAAAAAACTAAAAGAAAATAAGAAAGGAAGGCGGAGGGAGGGTGGGCGGGATGGGAAGTGTCACTACGCTCCTAAATCTATATATTTGAAATAGATGAAATTTATTCACCTTATATAAATCAAAAAATTATTAAAAAAAGAAAAATATGGTATATGTATATAATGAAATACAATTTAGTCATAAATGAAATCCTGTCACTTGCAACAATACAGATGAACACATAAGACATTACTTTAGGTGAAACAAGCCAGACACAAATACTGTATGATCCTCACTCACATGGGAACTCTTAAAAAAAAGTCCATCTCATAGAAGTTGTGACTAGAACAGTTGTTACTAGACGGCGGAGGGGTTAGGAGAGTGGGAAAAACTGAGAGGTGAGCTAATGAGTACAAGTTACAGTTAAGTGGAACAAATTCTGTATTGCACAGAAAGGCGACTATAGTTAACAATAATGTTTCTTATATTTCTTTTTTTTTTTTTTTCTTTTTGACAGACAGAGTGGATAGTGAGAGAGAGAGACAGAGAGAAAGGTCTTCCTTTTTTGCCGTTGGTTCACCCTCCAATGGGTGCCGCGGCCGGCACATCTCGCTGATCCGAAGCCAGGAGCCAGGTGCTTCTCCTGGTCTCCCATGCGGGTGCAGGGCCCAAGCACTTGGGCCATCCTCCACTGCCTTCCCGGGCCATAGCAGAGAGCTGGCCTGGAAGAGGGGCAACCGGGACAGAATCCGGCGCCCCAACGGGACTAGAACCTGGTGTGCCGGCGCTGCAACGCGGAGGATTAGCCTGTTAAGCCACGGCGCCGGGAACTTCTTATATTTCAAAACAGCTAGCAGAGAATTTTTTATGTTCTCACCACAAAGAAATGATAAATGCTAATCACTCTAATTTGATCATTACATAAAATATACATGTATCAAAATATCACATTGTGTCCTGTAAATATATACACACACACATACACACACACACACACATATATATATATATAAAATTGTGTGTCTATCAAAAAACAATTCTGGCAGGGCCCTCTCTGATGGCTACTGCTTACAGAACACCAGCCACATATCAGGTGCTGCTCTGGGCACTCTGCATATTTAGAAACCTCACGAGGGCTGAAGGAGGCTGGGAGGATCTCATCGAAGTGAACTAAATGAGCTGAAGCCATAATCTGCCCGAGTTCCACGGTCCACAGAGCAGAAGGGTTCCGAACCTGGTACCAAACCATCCTTGTGTCTACTAAAGGAAGTCCAGGGGTGACGTTCCATTTCCCACAGGAAAGATCACAGCTGGAGCCCGACCTCCCAAATCTGGCCTGAGCCCAGCCACTCCACTCAACCCCACCCCTCACCTCTACCCTCTTTCCTGTTTTATTTCCTTCCTAGGACTCGTTGCTATCTGAAACTGTCCTGTCTACCTGCTTGTCACCTGCTTCCTCCTTAAAGTGCCAGCTCCACACGGACGAGGGTCTTGCTCTGCCCGCCCGGCCACAGCATCTCACCTCCCCCTCCATGCTGCTGATCCGAACCAGCTCATTGAGGATCAGCAAGGCTCCGTGGATCCGGTCATCCCGATTCATCCCCTTCTCCTTGGCCAAGGTCTCATCAAATCCTTTCTCTGCCTCTTCAAATGTGTGCTGCGGAGACAGAATCCTGTGCTCACCCAGTGTCCAAAGCTGGAGAGAACCCAGGCCCAGCCCAGCTCTCTGGGGTTCTGGGGTGTTCCCACACGTGCTCGGTGCCGTGGACCAGCATGATACTGACGACTGGTCATGCGCTTGTTTACTTTAGCTTCAGCTCCTCCGCTCTCACAACATGCCAGAGACAGGTATGTTATCATCTGTGTTTAGAAGGCCACAACAAAAACAAGCCCCGCCCCCAGGCTCACAGACCCTGAGTGAGGCGCGCAATGTCACACGTACATTGGAAGCCCAGCCTCCTGCGCTCCGTGCAGGGCACCTGCGGTACTAGCAGGCTCACAGCCCCTCGGCAGCAGCAGACGGCACAGATCAGAAGGCACCGCCCTTTCTAAACTCCTACCAGCCATCTCCCGGCGAGTCTGCAAGCAAGCCTTTTTCACACCTCAGAACAGACGTCTTGGGGTGCGGAAGGCACTGCGTCATGGCCTGATCCGCATGTTTTCATTCTTAGTGACACACGAGATGATGTTGGACCTCTGCTCTCACGAGATGCAGCAGAGGAACCACCGATTCCTACTGAGGGTCATGAAGCTGCCTGGTGGTGTGTAAGTGCGCTGCAGGCTCCACCCGAAAGGCTGCCCGCCAGGGACCCAGCCCTCTCCTCACCCGGTACCACTGCGGCTTCTGCATCTCCTTCGGCTCTCGCTGAGTGGTGAGGATGAGACAGGCACGGAGGGCGGCCACAGCTCCCTCACGGATGGCCTGTTTGGGGTCCCACACGGCCACAAAAATGTTGTCGAAGAAGGGCTGCACTTGCTGGAAGAAGAAGGTGGGGACGCTGATGGCCAGCTCACGGAGAACCAGGACCTGGGAGAAAGGGGGGGGGGGGGGGTCGGCTGAGAACTGCCATTCACACCAGAGTTCTGCTCTCCTGGGACCACACTTGCTTGGACAAGGGAAGTCAGAACCACTCTTCCAGCCAGGGAATTCTGGGGGCAGAACAAGGAGAACGAATGGACCAGACTCCTCCATGTTCGTTATCGTAGGCTGTGACAAAGACAGAAGCCTCGGGAAGGCACACACTAGGCTCTCGTACCACTGCACCGACAGCCCGGCAGAGTGTACTCGTAGCAGTCACTGTGTAAGTACACTTGTTTAAGGTTTAATCTTATGATTTTCATTTGACAAGAAGAAACTGAGGGTCAGAGGTTGCCCCAGATCACAGAGTTAGGAGGTGACAAAGCCAAGACTTGAGCCAGGTCCCCATGTGTGTCCCTCTCCCGGTCCCAGGCTCCTTCCCTGTAGCATGGTTCCCTCGAGAGGGAGCTGACTAGAAGGCATCTGAGTGAGGCCTCTGATCCCCACTGCCCACTCCTAGATCCTCTCTCCTGTGCACAGTCACTACCCCATCTAACAGCGTTGAATCCTAGCCCACCAAAACAGCCTCTTCTGGGGATGAACCCTGGAAGGAAGCAAGGGACCCTAAAATAACGCCACGGCGCCCACGCCCAGTTCCCGCGGGCACTCACGGCAGCGTGTCTCCGGCCCTCGTTGCGGTCAGCACCCAGCCATTCCAGGGCTCGCTTCACCTCGAACTCCACGTACTCGGCAGTGAAAGTGTCCCCGGCCATGGCAAGGCGGCCAATGGCCTTGGATGCCATCTCCATGACAACCGGGTCATTAGAGGGGAGGAGATTCCGAAGATAGTTGGCAAACCTGCCGATCCGGGTGGCATTCCCACCTTCCACGCCGATGAGGCTGGCTGGAAGAGAAGGTGGCAGAAGGTGACAAGGCAGAGCGCGCCGGCCAGGACGCCAGGCAGCCGTACTAAAGGCTGGCGAGCAACACCGCACTCTGCTCTGAGCACACGGCTATGTCGTAGGGACGCAGGCAGTTTTCATTTTCCTAAAGATTTGATATTCGTGTCACAACGACTTGCACCAAGTAAAACAGTGCTATTTTAGTATATATACTTTGTCTCCCCAAGGAATTAGGGGAAAAACCCTCACCCGCGGGACTGCATAATTCACAGGACTGGACCAGTTCTTGGGAGCTGAAGGACGACCTGTCTTTCATGAACTGCACCACAATTTCACTTCTCCATTCATGAGCCCTGCTAGGCCAAACCCTGCCCCACGGAGAAAGCAGCGCCTGCGCAGGCAACACGGGGTAGCAGAAACCTGGCTCCCAGTCCCAGCTCTGACAAACTGGCCCAAGAGCTGCTTAACGGTTCTGAGGCTCGGCTTCCACTTCTACTTCCTAGGTCTACATCCTGGACTGCTCCTAGAATTAGGACCTCTGTAAGGGCACTGAAAGCCGTGAACTGAACGTCTCGTGGCAGACGTGGGCACGGTGGACACAAAGGTGCCCAGCCCTGTATTCCTGCTTGCTTGCCGTTACTAGCATCAGTCTCAGTCCTTACCTATGGCCAAGATGCCCCCCTTCCTCTCATTGGCATCGGAGCTGGAAACCAGTTCAAATATGTGATGGTTCAGCTGATCGTAGAATCGAGTCGACTCTTCCTGACCCATCTGCAAGGAAGATGCGCCCAGGATTTCTAAGGTGTCTTGCCCGAGGGCTAGGGAGGGGGAGTTGGGTGGGACGGGTGGTGCCAGAGAGGATTAGGGCGAGAGAGGCAGCAGGTATGGTTCAAACCAAGGAAGACAAGCGTCTGCCCATTTGTAGTTTTCAATCACAGAGCTACTGACCTTGCAATTCACCTCTTTATGAAACTACTTACTGAGTACCTACTGGATCAGGATACAGGATGAACCAGATGCTGTCTCTGACCTTAAGTCTGGTCTCCATCAATGCTCCAAACCCACCCCAACCCACTTTTATCACGCAGAAATAACTGATAGGCTGAACTTGTGTGGATCCCTGATCGTGCCCGCAGACACGAGAAAGGCCAAGGACGTGTGCAACCCTGGAGAGGACCCTGTTCTAGGGCTGGGAGGAGTGGGGGCTTTTCTAAAACAGAATCCACATTTCAAGCTTCACTTAGCTGTCCAAGGGAGTCTAAGCCAGGGATGCCGGGGTGGGCACCTGGCACAGGGACACCCACATCCCACATCCAAGTGACGGTTCCAGTCCATGACTGCTTTGGAGCCAGCCTCCCGCTAACGTGCACCCTCGGAGGCAGCAGGTGGTGGTTCACGTACGTGGGTCCCCGCCACCCACGTGGGAGACCTGGACAGAGCTCTGGGCTCCTGGCTTTTTTGGCCTGGCCCAGCCCTGGCTGTCGCAGGCTTATGGGCAGCAAATCGGAGGACAGATTTATCTCTTCACTTTTCAACATAAAATGAAAAATGGCTAAGTAAAAGATAAAATACACCAGTGATGGCACGTCTAGCCCAACACCCCACGATGACGGGTCCCAGACCCCTGAAGGCTGACCTCGCGGAGCTCCATGGTGACATAGTGCTGGAGCTCCTTGGCAGCCTTGGCCCTGGTCTCCTCATTCCGGCTCTTCAGGCCACTGGCAAACTGCTGCAGGACGCTCACGTTGCTTGAGGTGGTGGCGGCGGCGGCGGCAGCGGTGGGCCCGGTCCCCAGCATCTTGCCCTGAGGTTCTTTGGAGAGAAGTCCCTTTTATATTCCAGAGAGCAAACCATGGCAGTAATTTAGGGCCCCAGTTATTCAACAGGGATCTCCACCCAGCCCCTATCAGCTAGTGGACCCTAAAAAGTGGGGAGATCACACTGAGGGACATTCACAAAGCCTTGATTCGGGGCTACCGGTGGTGGCATCATGGGTAAAGCTGCCGCATGCAACTCCCACATCCTGTATGTGTGCCAGTTGGTGTCCCGGCTGCTCCACTTCCTATCCAGCTCCCTGCCAGTGGCCTGGGAAAAGCTGCAGAAGACGGCCCAAGTGCTTGGACCCTGCACCCACATGGGGGACCTGGAAGAAGCTCCTGGCTCCTGGCTTTGGATCAGCTCAGCTCTGGCCATAGCAGCCATCTGGGGAGTGAACCAGTGGATGGAAGACCTTTCTGTCTCTCTGTGGCTGCTTTCAAATGAATAAATAAATCTAACAAACAAACAAACAAACAAGTAAACACTGGGTTAAGCCACTGCCTGCGATGCCTGCATCCCATATGGGAGCACCAGTTCGAGTCACCGCTGCTCCACTTCCCATTCAGCTCCCCACTAATGAGCCTGGGAGAGCAGCAGCAGATGGCTTGCCACACAGGAGACCCAGATGAAGTCCCCGGCTCCTGGCTTCAGCTTGGCCCAGCCCAGGCTGCTGTGGCCATTTGGGGAGTGAACCAGTGGATGGAAGGTCTCTCTCTCTCTCTCTAACTCTGCCTTTCAAATAAATAAAATCTTTTTTCTAAAAAGAGAAAACTGGAATTAAAAGATAAGTTTACTTAAAAAAAAAGGTGAAATTAAAATATTTTCCTTCATCCAATATCCCCCAATATTATTTTAAAATGTCATCAACGTGAAGAATTATTGGCACATTTTCCATTCTTTTTTTGTGTTAAGTCTCCAAACTCCAGTGAACATTCACGCCCAGGCAGTCTCGGTGTGCACGGGTCACAGTTCAAGGGCTCTCCAGGCATAAGCGGCTGGTCACTTCAGTGGACAGTGCGCTACAGGACACTACCGTGGGCAGCCACACCTGCGGGTTCAACCAACTGTGGACTGAAAACCTTCCCACACAAGTTGAGCCTGTACTGAACACATACAAACCTTCACCTTGACACAAGGCACGTTCCGGGCATGACTTAACGCACACGCACACGGACACAGGCACACGCAAGACCACATCCTTTTACAGGGGCACCTGGAGTATCCTCACACACGGGGCGTGTCCTAGACCGATCCCCGGGGAACACCAAGGGGCGCCTGTATAAGAGACCAGTTAGTCCCGACCACCGGTCACTCACTCACTCACTCCTCAATTGCACGACTCCTTCTCTCTGACAATCCAGGGGGGACAGGGAGTAAAGTGGCCAGGACAGGGCTGAGCCCCCACAGCTGTGATGGAAGTAACATACCCCTAAGGTGTCCAGATCACTCTAGAAAAACAACTTCTCAAAATTCTCATTTTGGGAACCAATTTGTGACATGCGGAGGAAGAAACATGGCAATAATTGGCTTTGGAAAGTCTTCAGACACTCCAGTGCCAGAGGACGGCAAAAGTTAGGGTCCTCAGGGGCCAGGGGAGCCAAGGATCCCTAAGAAAGCTACCGTACTTGGTGTTAGGGGCAGGGAGAAGGCGGGGCCCAGGCACTGCCATGCGCTGGAATAGCGAGACCCCGCGCCACCTGCTCCAGGCTAAACTCGGCCTCACTCCTGCAGGCCTGACGCCCCCAGCGTCCTGGGGAGGCTTCAGGAAGTCAAAGTTGCAACCAGGACGGCTGCACCCAGGGATGGAGGCGGGGGAGAGGCAGAGGGGACGCATCCCAGGCAGGGGACTCGGCTGCCGGGAGCGAGTCTCTCATGGGCCTCTAGGGTGGAGCGCAAGGCTGACACTGAGGTCGGGGCGCCCCGGAGCAGGGCTCCCCAATTCCTGGGTGGCTACGAGGGGGGCTGGGACGGGCAAAGGAGACCCTAAGGCGCCACGCCGGTACCGGAGCGGATGGGCCGGCCGGCGAGGAGCTGGGCCCCCGGCGGGCCCAAAGACCGGAGGGCCTCCTGGGGGTCCTCGGAGGTGGGCGTTGCCTCGTGGCGTGGGGTGGGGTCAAGGGCTGGGGCGGTGTCCAGGTCGTGGCCCGGCACTGAGTGGACCCCACGTCCCGGCCGGGCGGCTTTCCCGGGCACCTCCCTCGGACCAGGCTGGCCGTAGCTCTGGACATTCTGCCGCCTTACAGAGGTCGGTGCCAGGCCACAGACTCACCGCGCGGCTTCGGCCAAGGCCTCAGCTGTGGCCGCCAGCACCGGTACCGCCGCTTCAGGCCCCCAGTCCCACCGCCCGCCTTCCCCGCTGTCCTCTACGCCGGGCGGGAGAGTGGGTGGGCTCACAGCCCTGAAGACCAATCGGCAGGCAGAAGAAAAAGATGGACTGGAACACAGACCAATAGTAATGAAGGAGAAGTGAAGCTTCGGGACCGGCTTCTCCAGAGGGCGGGGACTGTTCAAATAGACAAACCGGGCGGCCAGTGCCAGGCGAAAACAGCATTAGGTTCGCTCGGGAGAACCAATCGCGCGCGAGTTGCCCTCAGTCACTTCCACTCACACATCCGGTGCATCGTTACTATGAGTCCCCTGCGCAACGCGGCTGGGGGCGGCGGTTCGTGACCCGGCGCGGTGTGCGCGGTGCGGCCGGGTTACCGCAGCCCAAGGCGGTCTTCTCGCTCTCCGGATAAATTTGACAGGCACGGGAAACTGTTCTGAGTTTCCTCACTCTCCAAGAATTGTCTGGCTCGCAAGATCACTCCCGAGAAACCCTAGCTAGGTTTTGACTGAAAAAGTAACATCACCATGAAAAAAAAAAAAAAAACTTTCAAAAATATCGACAGCAAAAATGGAATTTGTCTCACAGCTCTGTTTATTTTAGTACACACTGAAAATTCCTAAATCCCCCGCAATAGGTATCTGATTAATAAACAGGCATATGTGTTACGCAACCGTTAGTGATGATAGAGTAAATGAAAATTTGCTAAGAAGAAAAAGGCTTACAATTTGTTACAAAATTACAAATGATACAATGTAGTTGTACTATAACCCTTTCAAAATTTTCATATTATATATGTGTGTTTCTGTGGGGGAAATTCGATGGGTTTGGGGGACGCCTTTTTCCTATATACATTACCATCAATTATGTGTGTAATAAAATAAATATTTATTGAAGGAACGAAAGTTTCCATAAGATTAAACTGCCATAATAAAGAGATGTATAATATTCTGTGGCTAACAAAGTGCTTAGGCAGTTTTTGGTTTTTGGTTTTTGTTTGAAAGAGAGTTAGAGAGAGAGAGAGACAGAGAGAGAGAGGTCTTCTATCCGCTGGTTCACTCCCCAATGGCTGCAATGGGCAGAGCTGAGCTGATCCGGAGCCAGGAGCCAGGAGTTTCTTTCGTGTCTCCAATGTGGGTGCAGGGCCCATGGACTTGGGGCGTTCTCTGCTGCTTTCCCAGGTCATTAGTGGGGAGCTGGATCGGAAGTGGAGCAGCCGGGATTTCGGCACCCCTATGGAATGCCAGCATGGCAGGCTGGGGCTTTAACCCTCTGAGCCACGGCATGGGCCCCAGGAAGTTTTTTTAAAATTATGATTACAACTTTAGGTTTAGACTCTTTTCATGGATTTTGTGAAATCATTGTTCCTCTAAATTTCACATTTGTCATTGGTGTTCAGCATCTATTGTGTCAACCATTACATTTTTCTCCTAGCAATATATTCAGCTCAAATTGCAAGTGAGTTATGTCAATCAAGAAAATCTTGCCCCACCTCTGCCCCTTCACTACTTATTTTCTTAGTTTCTTGTGTATCCCTAGATTTTCTTCATGCAAATACAAGCAGATATGTGTCTACACATATATATTCTTATTTTCCCCTTTCATTACACTGCATGTACTCTTCTACATTAAAGCTTTTAAAATACATCTTGGAGATTTTCCTATCTTTAAAAAATACATTATTTATTTGAAAGGCAGAGTTACAGAGAAAGGGAGCCCTGGACAGAGGGAGTGAGATCTTTTATCTGCTCCCCAAATGGTTCACTCCCCAAATGGCCACAACAGCCAGGACCATGCCAGATTGATTTCAGGAGCCTGGAATCTCATCTGGGTCTCACAAGTGGATGGGAGGGACCCAAGTGCTTGGGCATCTTCCACTGCCTTCCCAGGTGCATTAGTAGGGAGCTGGATCAGAAGTGGAGCAGCTGGGACTTGAACTGGTGTGTATATGGGATGTCAGCACTGCAGGAGGTGGCTTAACCTGCTGCACCACAGCACCAGCCCTAGATTTTCCCATCTTTGTAGACATAAAACTTCTTTGTTCTTTTGTTGCTGCTCTTATAGCTATATAATATTCCGCACAGATGTTCCTAGTCCCCTTTTGATGGACACGTATAGTTTCCAAATTTTCTCTATTACAAATGTGCAGTGAATGCCTTGGTTCATATGATCATTTTATTCCCTGGCAGTTATACCAAGATAAATTCTCAGAAGTGGGATTACAGTGTCAGAGGGTAAATGCAGGTGTCCTTTGGATAGCTATGGTCAAACTGATCTCTGTAAAGGAGGTACCAGTTTTCACTCCTACCAGCAATATATGAGATTTATGCCACCCAACGATGTGATGAGACCCCATCTTCTAATTAATAATTAAAGATGGTTTTACAGCAACAGTCATCAGTGCATTTGTAGGTTTCTCTTCTGTTGACAAAAAGGTTTCTCATCCATTATGTTAAAATAATCACTAACATCTATTGAGCATTGACAGTATATCTGGAATTTTGGAGGCCATTATAGAGTAGTGGTTAAGAGTAGCTTGGGGGCCGGCGCCGTGGCTCAACAGGCTAATCCTCCGCCTTGTGGCACCGGCACACCGGGTTCTAGTCCCGGTCGGGGTGCCGGATTCTGTCCTGGTTGCCCCTCTTCCAGGCCAGCTCTCTGCTATGGCCAGGGAGTGCAGTGGAGGATGGCCCAAGTGCTTGGGCCCTGCACCCGCATAGGAGACCAAGAGAAGCACCTGGCTCCTGCCTTCGGATCAGCGCGGTTCGCCAGCCCCAGCACGCAGGCCGCAGCAGCTACTGGGGGGTGAACCAACAGAAAAGGAAGACCTTTCTCTCTCTCTCACTGTCCACTCTGCCTGTCAAAAAAAAAAAAAAAAAAGCAGCTTGGAGTATTCCTGAATCTGAAACTTGGCTCCAGCCTTTAGACGCCTACTTCCTTATCTGTAAAACAGAAGACTATAGTACCTACATAGGAAGGCAGTGTGGCATTAAACCCTAGTACAGGTGAAGGACCCAAGGTGGTACTTGGCGCATGGGGACAGCAATAAATCCTGTCACTGTGTTCCGGGATGTTTCTATAGGGCAGCTTCTGCTGCTCCCCCTTGGGTAAACTGAGGTACAGCACTTGGGTGCTGGAGTTAGTAAGCCACAGAGTCAAGGTTTTAGAATGTGGGCCCAGAGATTGTGCGCCGTGCCATCGTGGGACACTCGGATTTGGCTTGTATCACAAGCCTGTGCAGCTGGGATCTGGGACGGTCTGACTTAATGAGTTTTCTGACTTGATGCTGATACAAAAGCATGCCCTACAACATCCGCTTCTCATTTTCATAACAGTGTTCAGTGTATCATATGAATTATTCAGCATTTCTCTTCTTCTTATTATTTTTTTTTGACAGGCAGAGTTAGGCAGTGAGAGAGAGAAACAGAGAGAAAGGTCTTCCTTCCGTTGGTTCACCCCCCAAATGGCCACTACAGCCGGCGCTGCTCCGATCCGAAGCCAGGAGCCAGGTGCTTCCTCCGGGTCTCCCATGCGGGTGCAGGGCCCAGGGACTTGAGCCGTCATCAGCTGCATGGGAAGTGGAGCAGCCGGGACTCGAACCCGTGCCCACGCTGGATGGCGGCACCGCAGGCGGGGGCTTTATCCCGCGAAGCCACAGCGCCGGCCCCTACCTGGCCTTTTGACTTAAGAGATCTTCACCCTGGGATGGGTTTATCGGGGAACCCACAGCGGAGGGGCGGCCCCCGTGTTTTCACAAAGCAGATACAGTAGCCATGAATGACTCCAAGGTGTCTGCACGCAGTAGGCGCTCGGTAAAGGCTTGCGCCCAGAGGAAAGGAGCCAGCCTAATCTGGGCAAGTTAAAGCCCCGGGTTAGGCACGGCGGGCGAGGCCGCGGCAGCTGCGGAGCCGCGGGAGAGGCGCTGCGCCCCCGGCCCGGCCCGGCCCGCCCGGCCCTTCCGCGCCCCCGGCCCCGGTTTCCGTGCGGACCTCGGGAGGCCGCGCACAACATGGCGGCGCCCGCGGTCCGGACGAGGAGGGGGCCGCAGCTCGGCCTTGGGCTGTAGCGCGGGGCCGCGGGCCGGCGACTGGCTTTAGCAGAGTGAGGGGCCGAGGGTCGGGGCCCCGAGGGGCGCAGGGCCCGCCCGCCCGCCATCGCCCCGGACCCCGCCGCCTTCGCCGCCCGGCCGGGCGTGGGACCCCGGGAAGGTCAGGCGCGGCCGCCCCGGCGCGGTGGCTCGCCTGCACGGTTGACTTTTCGCCCGCTGCAGCGTCCATGGCGGCCTTGCCGGTCCTGGGGGAGAAGATAAACATCCAGGCCGGCGAGACAGCCGCTGCCGGGGGCAGAGACCCGCTGGGCGCCGAGCGCCCCGAGGCGGACGGCGCGCCCCGGCGCTCCTGGAGGCACAAGTGCGCCTCCTACGTGCTGGCCCTGCGGCCCTGGAGCTTCAGTGCCTCGCTCACCCCGGTGGCCCTGGGCAGTGCCCTGGCTTACCGGTCCCAGGGCGCCCTGGACCCCAGGCTGCTGGTGGGATGTGCGGTGGCCGTGTTGGCGGTGCACGGCGCCGGCAACCTGGTGAACACGTACTATGACTTCTCCAAGGGCATTGACCACAAGAAGAGCGATGACAGGACCCTGGTGGACCGCATCCTGGAGCCCCAGGACGTTGTCCGGTTCGGAGTCTTCCTCTACACCTTGGGCTGCGTCTGTGCGGCCTGCCTGTACTGCCTGTCGCCCCTGAAGCTGGAGCACTTGGCTCTGGTCTACTTCGGAGGCCTGTCCGGCTCCTTTCTGTACACGGGAGGTAAGCACTGTCTGCTGGGCTGCCGGTCTCGGCGGCTTGGACGCCTGCAGGGGTTCAGGTGGCTGGGTAGACATTAGCCGGTGTGAGCACGGGACGCCAAAGAAAGTGGGCATTTTTGTTTGTTTGTTTTTTTGACCTGCAGAGTGGATAGTGAGAGAGAGACAGAGAGAAAGGTCTTCCTTTTTGCCGTTGGTTCACCCTCCAATGGCCGCTGCGGCCGGCACATCGTGCTGATCCGAAGCCAGGAGCCAGGTGCTTCTCCTGGTCTCCCATGCGGGTGCAGGGCCCAAGGACTTGGGCCATCCTCCACTGCACTCCCTGGCCATAGCAGAGAGCTGGCCTGGAAGAGGGGCAACCGGGATAGAATCCGGCACCCCGACCGGGACTAGAACCCGGTGTGCCGGCTCTGCAAGGCGGAGGATTAGCGTGTTAAGCCACAGCGCTGGCCAAAAAGTGGGCATTTTTGTGTGTTGGGATGGGGAAGCAAGCCTTGGTAGGAAGCAAACCTGCATTACACGGCCAAAGCCTTGTCTTGCATCAGTCCGCTGGTTGCCTTTGTCCTGACCCTCGGGCGGGGAGGGCAGTGCAGGGCAGTTTTTCCACCCTGTGCCAGGGGAGCTTTCGGGTCCATTGGAAGTTCAGGGAGGAAGTTTAGGAATGCCCTCCAGCCTGCGGTATGCCAGAGGGGGTGTCTGGGGGTGCAGGGTGGGGGTGGGGAGGCCGAGGGCCCTTACCCAACTCTATGAAAACTCTGGATGCAGACTGGGCTGTCAGTTCTTTCCCGGGATGCCCGCCTGGCCTGTCACGTGTACTCGTCCTTAAGCTTGGCTAGCGTGCTTACTGCCACGCCCTGTCTCACATCTGAATTCTTGCGCGAAGGCCAGAACCTTCTAGCAGCTGTCTGCTGTAACAGAAACTGCTGGCTGTCACAGGGACGTCAGGATTCTTTTCTGAATTGGACCACTTTACCTGGAATCCACGAGTGAATGGGTTGAGAACAGTGAGAACATTCCCCTCAGGGGTGTTGGGTGTGGCTCAGCTGGGAGGGTACTGAAGAAGTTCATGGAGAATGGAGTTAAAAAGTAGCAGGTAAAGCCACTGCCTGCAGCACAGGCATCCCATATAGGCGCCAGTTCGAGTCCCGGCTGCTCCACTTTGAATCCAGCTCTCTGCTATGGCCTGGGAAAGCAGTGGAAGATGGCCCAAGTCCTTGGGCCCCTGCACCTGTGTGGGAGACCTGGAAGAAGCTCCTGGCTCCTGGCTTTGAATAGGTGCAGCCCCGGCCGTTGCGGCCATCTGGGGCATGAACCAGCGGATGGAAGACCTCACTGTCTCTGCCTCTCCTTCTCTCTCTGTGTAACTCTGACTTTCAAATAAATAAATAAATCTTTTAAAAAGTTAATTTTGGTGCAAAAAAAAAAATTTTTTTTTTGACAGGCAGAGTGGATAGTGAGAGAGAGACAGAGAGAAAGGTCTTCCTTTTTGCCATTGGTTCACCCTCCAATGGCCGCCACGGCCGGCGCATCGTGCTGATCCAAAGCCAGGAGCCAGGTGCTTCTCCTGGTCTCCCATGCGGGTGCAGGGCCCAAGGACTTGGGCCATCCTCCACTGTGCTCCCGGCCACAGCAGAGAGCTGGACTGGAAAAGGAGCGACCAGGATAGAATCCGGTGCCCCAACCGAGACTAGAACCCGGTGTGCCGGCGCCACAAGGCGGAGCCATCCATACACGGAAACTTTAGGAAGTTTGTGGAAAATGTGTCTTATGAAAAAACTAAGGATGGATTGCAGACTTTCTGAAGTCACACATGTACATACCTTTTCTTGATCCTATGCCACAGTTGCAAATTTTAGTGCAATTAAATCTAAAGAGCTCAAAATCAAAGCGAGTAATTTTGACTTAGATTGCTGGGTGACTTTTTTTTTTTAATATTTATTTATCTTATTTGAAAGAACTACAGAGAGAAAGAGAGAGACAATAGAGAGATTTTCCATCTGCTGGTTTACTCCCCAGGTGGCTACAATGTCATAGACCGAGCCAGGCCAAAGCCAGGAGCTAGGAGCTTCCTCCAGGTCTCCCACATTGGTGTCAGGGTCCCAAATACTTTGGCCATATTCTGCTGCTTTTCCCAGGCCGTTAGCAGGAAGCTGGATCGGGAGTGGAGCAGCTTGACGCTTTGTCTGCTGCGCCACAGCACCGACCCCCTGGTGACTTCTTGCCACAGCCTGGTGGAGATGATGGTGGGCAGTGGTGATGTAACGAGCACATGTTTGTGCCAGGCACCACCGTATGTGAACATGGCAGTCACAGGTCCCTGCCCTCGTGGAACCGTTAGATATTATCATGGGGAGAGATGAAGTGAAAATAGTAAATTATTGTTAGGATGACCCAGTGTCCTGATTCGCTGGGGACTGAAGAGGTCCCCAGGCTGTGGTACCTTTGGAGTTAGAACCCGGGAAGCCCCTGGTAAACCAGGATGAGTTGATTGCCCTGTTCTGGAATACACACGCACATCTGTTTTTTTTTTTTTTTTTTTTTTTTTTACAGATAGAGTTAGGCAGTGAGAGAGAGAGACAGAGAGAAAGGTCTTCTTCCGTTGGTTCACCCCCCAAATGGCCGCTACGGCCGGAGCTACGGCAATCTGAAGCCAGGAGCCAGGTGCTTCTCCTGGTCTCCCATGCTGGTGCAGGGCCCAAGCACATGGGCCATCCTCTACTGCCCTCCCGGGCCACAGCAGAGAGCTGGACTGGAAGAGGAGCAACCAGGACAGAACCCGGCGCCCATACGGGATGCCAGCGCTGCAGGTGGAGGATTAACCAAGTGAGCCATGGTGCCAGCCCGAGCGTGGATATGCTCTAAGAAAAGCTTCGTGTGGCGATTTTGTCCTTGTGCGCACATCGCAGGGTGTACTCGCACAAACCTGGACGGATACCTCAATCGCTGTGGCCTCCTGATGCAGTGGAGCGATGTGGTGAGCATGACATGGACGCTTGCTGGGTGGAAGTGGTGCACGCCAGGGCCAGCATCGTGCAGTGGACTGAGCTGCCGCTGGCGACACTGGCATCCCGTGCCGTATCAGACTGCCGGTTCTGGTTCCCGCATTTGCTTCAGATCCAGCTCCCTTCTAATGCTCTGGAAAGGCAGCAGAGGATGGCGCAAAGGCTGGGGCCCCCGCCACTCGTCTGGGAGACCCAGGTGGAGTCTGGCTCCTGGCTTTGACCTTTGGCTGTTCGGGCCATGTGGGGGGTGAACCAGCAGATGGAAGATCTCTCTCTCTGCTCTCCCTCTCATCTGGCACTCTGCCTTTTAAATAAATAAAAATCAAATGACTCTTAATTTTTTTCCAATAAAATAAAGATAGAATTGTGTAGTAAGCAAAGCCATGGACTGTACATGGTCACTGCTTATCATATCCAGCACATGTACCGTAGGTTATTGCGTGGGCTATACTGCCCTGTGACCAGCAGCGCAGACAGGAGTGTGTTGCACTGTGACGACAGGGTGATAGTGTGAGGACCGCTGTGATGGTGTTACGACAGCTACAGCATCACTAAGTGGTAGGAACTTGTCAGCTCCATGCAGTCGTGTGGGCCCCGCCGTCGGATGCGCTGTCTGTGGTCTGAACCTGGGTGTGCAGGGCCTGACTGTGTATGAGAGGTGACAGGTGCGGTGGGGAAAAGTAGGGCAAAGGAGGGGGCAGAGCTGACCCTGAAGCGGTTTGATCAGGGTCGGCTTCATCACAAAACCACTGCTTGAGCTGGAGCGGAGGGGGTGAGATGGTGCTGGCAAGATGGCCTCCGGGGGCTGCGTTCTGGAGAAGGGCACAGCGGAAGAGTGAGCAACAGCGAGGAGTCCGGTGTCTGCGTGAGGGAGAGGACAGAGGGAGGTGAAGCGAGAGACGCACGACTGCGGCGCGGAGGGAGCCACGCCGGTTACCTGGGTCTCGTAGGCCATTGGTCTTTACCCGGAGGTGGAGGAGCCGTTGCAGGGTTGTGTGCAGAAGTGTCGTGCTGTGACTTTTAGAGAATCGCTCTGGCCAAGGTATTGAGAACAGATAAGGGGATGGGGCAAGGGTGAAGACCAAGCAGGAGGCTCTGGAGGCTCAGGAGAGAGATGCTGGGTGGCTTGGGTCCAAGTGGAGGTAGTAGAAGCGGTCAGATTCTCTCCCTCTCCTTCTCCCTCTCCCCCCCACCCTCTGTCTCTCTCTCTCTCTCTCTCTCTCTCTCTATATATATATATATATAAAATATATTTATATATGTATATAATTTAAGTTGTGTTTGAAAGGCAGAGAGAGACAAAGATCTTCCATCTGCTGGGTTGCTCCCAAATGCCTGCACCATCTTGGCCTAAGCAGCCAGAAGAATGGAATTGATGTCTTCATGTGAGGTAGAGAAGGTTGTGGAGAGAATAGGACATCAGGAGATTAACTTTGGATACCTTAATGCCTTTGGATCTCCGAGCAGAGATGTCGGGTGGATAGCTGGAGGAGTGTGTGTGTGTGTGTCTGTGTCTGACTGTAGGGACGAGATCTGAGCTACACAGAGATATTTGGGAGTCACGTAGATAAGATCGTGGGACTGGTTGAGGTCATCGGAGGAGAGAGGGTTGGGAGAAGGGTGAGGGGGACCAGGACTGAGCCTGGGATGCTCCAGCGTGAAGAGGTGGAGGAGACTGAACCTGCGTCCAGAGGGGTGAGGAAGCGAGAGCCTGGCCTCCCAGCCACACTCTGTAAGTCTGGGCCGTGTACCCTCAGCGGGGGGTGGTGTGAAGGGACGCGGCCTCCCTGTGAAGGTGACGTTCAAGTGAGACTTAAGGAAGTGGCCAAGGGCACTGGAGGTTTTTTGTTTTGTTTTAAAGATTTATTTTTTATTTGTTGAACAGCAGAGTTAGAGAGAAATCTTCCATCTGCTAGTTCACTCCCCAAATGGCTGCAGCGGCCAGAGCAGGGCCAGGCCAAAGCCAGGAGCCTGGACGGTTTATCCATGTCTTCCACATTGGTGGCAGGGCCCCAGGTACTTGGGCCATCTTGTGGTGTTTCCCAGGTGCATTAGAAGTGTCATTTGTCTTTTGCTTTCTTGCCGAGTAGCATTTCATCGTGGGAATAGACCCAGTTTTCTCATCCTTTCTCCTCTTCAGGGCATTGTGGGCTGGTTGGATTTCCGTGTTTTGAGTGAATGGTCATGTGTGGCTCCTTCTCTGCGTGTCTATTTTCCTTCCTCCCGGGTGAAGGCCTGGAGCTGGAGTTGCAGGGTGCTGGGTGATGCTGGCTTCTGGGAGAAGCTGCCGGGCTGTGTGCCGCAGTGGCTGCGTGGCTTCGCGGGCCTGCCAGTGACACCCACAGTCCCAGCGGCTCTGCATCCTTGCCACCGTCTGGATTTATGTTGTGACAGAGTAACCGACACTGGCTGTGGGGGCTGAGGAGGGAGCGGAAGAAGAGGCGCAGCCGGTGCAGAGCCCGCTGGGGCTGTGCTGGGAGCCTTCCTGCCTGGCACCTCCTCTGGGCAGGCCACACCAGACCTGGAGCAGGCGCCCTGCTGGAGGGCGTCGCCCCAGATGGCCGAGCCACAGTGCTGGGGTGCGGAATGGGCTTGCCGGCTGTGCCTGTGCTGCCCTTCCCTGGGGACCCTTGGCCCTGAAGAACCAAGGGTGGTCGTTCAGCACCAGTGAGCCCCAGCCACGGAGGTGCAGGTGAACGTGGGCTGAGCGTCGCTGCGCTGTTTTAGATCCTCTGCCGTCTGCTGTGACTTACGCGTTACACTGGTTGGAGTACTGTTCATCACCCTGGAGTTTTGTCTCCCGATCTGAGGCTGCACCGGGTGGCTTGGTGGGATCGGAGCTTTCCCAGGCCTCTGAGGCCTTAGGCGTGTGGACCCCTCCTTCCGAGGCCACCTCTCATCCCCTCCAGACTGCTCCTCCGGTTCAGTCACAGTGGGAGGGTTTCCGGACCCCAATTCAAGGGGTTTATTACTGGAGCTCTGTGCCATGGTTGGGAGCCAGGCAGGAGGCCCCGCCCTCATGGGAAAGGCAGATTGCTGTCATCGGAAGTGAGATGAAGAAAGCTTTGGAAAGTGGCCGTCAGTGTGCCCTGGGAACATCACGGGACCAGACGTGCTTCAGGGGCACAGAAAAGCTCGCTCTTAAAAATTTATTTGAGAGGTAGAGTTACAGACAGAGAGAAAGGTCTTACATCCACTGGTTCACTCCCCAGTTGGCCACCACGTCCATTGGAGCTGGGCAGATCTGGAGCCAGGAGCTTTTTCTGGTGCAGCGACCCAAGCACTTGGGCCATCTTCCACTGTTTCCCAGGCCACAGCAGGGAGCTGGATCGGAAGTGGAGCAGCTGGGATACAAACTGGTGCCCATATGGATGCCGGCGCCGTAGACAGAGGCTTAGCCTACTATGCCACAGCACCAGCCCCAAGCTCTCTGTCTTGAAGAGTGAGTTGGAGTCATCCAGGCAAAGGGGAGGGGGTGTCAGAAGACCCCCAGGAACTGAAAGCTGTAATAGAGAGAGCAAGGGAGCTCAAGGTGAGAGAGTGGGCCAGGAGAGGGCGGGGCCAGGAGAGAGGGCAGGGCCAGGAGAGGGCGGGGACTTTACCTTGGGGACTAGTTGTTGGTAAGGGCCTGGAGAGAGAGCGGGGACTTCTACCGTGGGGACTGGTTGTTGGTAAGGGCCAGGAGAGAGAGCGGGGACTTCTACCGTGGGGACTGGTTGTTGGTAAGGGCCAGGAGAGAGGGCGAGGACTTCTACCGTGGGGACTGGTTGTTGGTAAGGGCCTGGGGCGTCTGTTGGGGGAAGGAAGGAAGGAAGGAAGGATGTTCAGATGCTGGCCTTAGCACCACTCTGACTGCAGGGGCAGGGCAGGTTGTGAGAAGACAGGAAGCTGGAGCCCCTGCTAGGGTGGCTTTGCAGTATTCCAGGCCCACGATAACCATGGCTCGGGTTTGGGGAGGGAGTGGGAGGGCGGGTTGTGGCATGGGGAGGGAGAGACCAAGCAGGTTTGGAAGCAGTGGGGTAGACAGACCTTGCAGTCACCGGCAGACAGGAGCAGGAGTTCCTGGTGATTCAGTTTAGCCTTGTGGGAGCCAGGGCACAAAGCAGCAGGTGCCCTTGGCTCGCTCTCGCTGTTTCACTCATTGCTTCGCGCAGACCACTGGGGACCCTGCAATTTCATTGTGCGTGTATGGGCTTTCAGAACTAGAAGATGCCTCCAGGGAGTGTGGGGGGCGGAGGCTGGGGCGGAGACCCTGAGCAGGTGCTCCCAGAGGGTCTTGCGGGGGCTGGTGAGGGGTGAAAGAAACTGAAGACTGGGATGTTAGACCTTTTCAGTCCTGCCCAAGCCCCTCCATTGAGCTCCAGGTAGCAGGAGTCCAGAATTTTCCTGGGGTACGGTAGGAGTACAGACTTGGGCTTGAACCTGGGCAGGTGGACCCGGACCCTAACTGGGTACTCTCCAGCCATGTTATTGAAGACAACACCAGGGTTTGCTCTGGGGTGGAGGGAATGGAATGAGTGCCCGCCCTCCCGGTCTGAATCACCGTCCCCAGCCAGGCAGCCGTCGCGCAGTCCCTCAGTTCCCAGCCCTTGATCTCACACCGGCTCTCTGGGTTTTCTGGCTGCAGGAATTGGATTCAAGTACGTGGCTCTGGGAGACCTCGTCATCCTCATCACCTTTGGCCCGCTGGCCGTGGTGTTCGCCTACGCCGTCCAGGTGGGGTCCCTGGCCATCTTCCCGCTGGTCTACGCCATCCCCCTCGCCCTCAGCACCGAGGCCATCCTCCATTGCAACAACACCAGGGACATGGAGTCCGACCGGGAGGCCGGCATCGTCACGCTGGCCATCCTCATCGGCCCCACCTCCTCCTACATCCTCTACACCGCGCTGCTCTTCCTGCCCTACTTGGTCTTCAGCATCCTGGCCACGCACTGCAGCATCAGCCTGGCACTGCCCCTGCTCACCATTCCCGTGGCCTTTTCCCTCGAGAGACAGTTCCGCAGCCAGGCTTTCAACAAGCTGCCCCAGAGGACAGCCAAGCTCAACCTCCTGCTGGGGCTGTTCTATGTCTTTGGCATCATCCTGGCCCCAGCGGGCAGTCTGCCCAAACTCTGAGGGGTCCAGCAGCTGGCCCGTGGCACAGCCACCTCTCTTCGAATGGATTGAAGTCAGGAGTGCCCACACAGGGAGTGCGATTTGCCAGTGGGAGTGTTTTTATATTGTCCTTATGTTCTTAAACACAATCAGTTGGGTTTTTGTTCATTTTTGTTTTTCCGTTTTATAGGCGATCTTGAAACCACGCTGGTATCGGAAGAGGGCGACCCAGACGCGTGGTCCTTGTTTTACTTGTAGTTTCCACTAGAGGGCGCTGGCAGGTCGCTTTACAGCGGAGCAGACTGAGCTCCCTGCTCCAGGCAGGGGGTCCTGAGGGTTCGTGGACGCCAGATCTTGGTCTTGTGGACATGGTGATGGTTGGCGCAGGCCCTCTTAACAGTCCCTGGGGCTCCCGGCTTTTTGTCCCAAGTGTGAGCCCCCTGATTTGGCCTTCATGTCCCCTTTCACTCACCGCCACGGTGGAGGAGCCCTGTGGGATCACCCTGCAGCACGACAGTCAGGTGAGGCCTGGGAGCAAAGCCACCCAGCCTGGAGGCGGCCCAGAAGATCACTCCGCTGCTGGGTGGAAGCCAGGGGACTGGCGGGGAGGACCCCGTGTCCTCGGTCCCTGTCAGGAGCCCAAACTGCAGATTCAGCGCCGTCCTCGCTGGCTGGGCTCTTCCTCCCCATCACCTCTCCTGTGCTCCCCTCCGCCCAGCCTCCATCTCTGCCGGGTTCCTGTCTGTGTGTCTTCCCTGTAGAGCCAGGCCTGGGCAGCAGCTCAGCGGCCAAGTCAGGGACCGCTGCTGCTTTCCAGAGAGCCCCACGGCGGGCAGAGCAGGGCCCCAGGGGGTGAACAAGCCAGCAGACACAGCGCCCAGCCCCATGCAGCCAGAGCGCCAGGCCCTGCCCGTGAAGGAGCTGGAAGACACGCGGTGTTGACCCTGCTCCCCCAGAGCTGCCGTGGCCTTGGGCAAACACAGTTGTGGCATTAGAGAGGTCACAGGCCTCCCCGGGGGTGGGGGGTCCTATGGGGACTGTGGCTGCCGTTCACCGCGCTGCCTGCACAGTGTGATTCCTAGGCTAGCATAGGTCAGTGGCATTGGGTCCAAGGCTGAAGTAGGTAGAAGCCGGCATCTCTCCGGTGTGATGACAGCCGTCCCGGCGGGAATTTCAGAATTTGGTATAAGAACTCGGTCCTTGAGATCCAGCAAATTGTGATTTGGCTTCTAGAGTTAGAATTGGTCAGTGTACTCAGAAAAACATTTGGAAATCGCAAAAACTCCTCTCTTAGAAGGTTTGGCTGCCAGAGCCACGTCCCCTGACAGACGGGCAGAGGATGACCCCCTCTGCCCCGCCTCCAGGCACCGCTTGGTGCTCCCCAGTCCTGCATCAGGGAAGCTTTCCCGGCCTCTGCTCCGAGTGGGCTCCCGGCGGCCACTGCTGTTGGGGCTGCCGGCTGCTGCAGCGGGCTCAGTGCACATCGCCATGCCATCTTCATGTATGAATGTTCCCGAAAGGCCAAATTTGGTGCCAGGTTTTGTAGGCAGGTCACCATGATTTGTATTCTGTCCTCTGATTCAATGAAGGTCTTCTTTAGACTTGTGAATTTAAAAAAAAAAAAAAAAGGCAAACATTCATCATTGGTCTGGCTTCCGGTTATTCTGTGTTTTCTTCCTGTTTCTCTTACTGTTGGGTGGTGAGCGTTGATTCGTACATCTCAGCGAGATCAGTGTAGAGACCTTGGGACAGGCGGGGCGGGGCAAGGGCACCCAGCTCCGCTGGTGAACTTGGGTAGGGTTGGGCGGATTTAGTGGGCTTTTCTGAAAAGGCGCTTGAGACCGCTTGGGTTTGCCGAGAGCCAGGCAGCCGTCAAGGCCAGGTTAACCTCACTTCCCCTGTCCACTCCACTTCCATTTTCCTTTCTTCTTGATGAGATCCCCGTGCTGATAGGTGGAGAACACACAGTGGAGTGAGTGCTTTGGGGTGCAGCTGGCTGTTTGACAACTTGTCCTTGTGAACGAGGCAGCCAGGTGGCAGGGAGAACAGGGTGGTGAGGTGAGCCCCCGAGAGGCCCAGCGAGCTGTGGGAGCCGGTGTCAGTGGGAGGGGCCTCGGTGCCTCTGCTCAGCCCGATCCAGACGTTACTCATGGCTGGCACGAGGCAGCCGAAATCACGGGTTTGCTGAACCTTGGAGGGAGAGCTCAGAAAGCGGCAGTTACGGTGCTGAGACGTCAGAAGGCTGCTTCGACAGGTCAGGGGAGGACGGGGCTGTACACTTGTCCCCCAGCTCAGCAGCCTGGCGTTGGGAAAGCCCATGGCGCAGGTGTTGGGCTGGGTGTTAACAGCTGGAGCTCGCCACACACGCCTTTATTTCTTGGAGTCAGACGTGTCCGGGGCCCCGGTCAGCGAGCTGGAAATTCAGCTTTCCCGCCTGCGGGTCCCCTCCCGTCTTGCAGCGGCCTCCCAGGGCTCCGGGCGTCCGTGGGGCCAGCAGCCAGGGCACTCAGCTGGGCTCTTGCTCTTCATTGTCTGTGAGGTCGTCCCTCTGCTTCTGCAGGTCAGGGCTTGGCCCTGGAGACTGGGGCTGATGGGGCCACGGGTGCGCGGGGCGCTGGTCCCTGCCTCCCATCCCCATTCTTCCCGGTCTTGGTGAACGGTTCTCTCTGTGATCCCCCATCCACGTCCCCTACTCAGAGCGGTGCCCTCCTCCCCGACCCTTGGCAGGACCTTTGTAAGCTCAGAGTGGGGAAGAAACAGTGACTCCATCCTGTGTCACCCATCCGTCACTCCTGTGCTAAACCCAAAACCAGAGCCTGGGCCTTGGCCTGAAGCTCAGCTTGAGTCAGTAATGAGCGCCAGCTTCCCAGAAGGTCAGTGTGATCCGGGGTGGAGAGAGCTGGAGACAGCGTGTGGAATGAGGCAGGCACACGTCCTGGCCGGTCCGCACGCCGTGGGCGGGGCGCGTCCTGAGCAGTGTCTTCCCTCCTGGTTCCTAGATAGCGTCACCATGGCGATGGATCCAGGGACTTGAGTAGATGCGATACACGTGGCTTTCAGCAAGGCATTGGAGAATATGAAGTGCGCCGTGGGCGAACAGAGGAGCTGTGCAGGCGTGTTGGTGTGCACATGCTTGTGTGTGCACGTGTGCTTGTTTTGTGTCAGTAACGGCTGCGTTAAGATCATACGTTTCCGAGCATGGGAACAGCATTTTAAGGACCGAATTCACAAAAACGAATCTTGTCCCGAAAGCCACCGGCTGACACATAAAGACCACGGCAGCAGGGAAAGCGGACTCGGGCTGACCGGAGGACAGGGACGGGACGTCAACAGGCAGGCTGAGGACGAGTGGGCGGGAGTTCTGTGGCCCCAAGTTTCAGCTCCTCGCTCCTCAGGAAGAACTTTCTAGAGAGAGAGCGGACTCGGGAGGTGGGATGTCCAGAGGCCCAGCAGGTGGTGGGTTCCCTGTGGCTGGAGGTATTCAAGTGAAAGGATGAGCCTTTCAGGTGCATTAAAGGGAGGTGTCAGAAGGAGAGGGGTCGGAGGAGGGGACCCTAAGGGCCTTCCAGTCCTGGGGTTCGGTTGTCCTCTTGTTGTGGGGTCCTGTCTCAGGCCCCTACGGTTGGGGGAACTGGGTACAAGGCACAGGTCCACCATCCTGCCCATTGTCAGACGCTGCCTGCCCATCACAGCGGGCTCAGCTGTGACTGTCATTCCTTTCTGTAAGATTTTAGGTGCGCACACACATGCACACACACGCACACACACGTGCACATGCATGCACGCACACACACGCACGCACACGCACGCACACCCCACACAGAGCTGGTCTCACCCTTGAAATCAGCTTGCAGTGAGGGGGATGACGGCTCTCTCCCTGCAAGCCCCCAGGGCGGCTGTGCTGCTAATGGACTGTCAGCCTCTGGCGGTCCAGGCTCCAGGCTCCAGACGTCCAGTCGCCAGCTGGTGTCAGCGCCGCCTCCGGCGAGAACTGCTCTTGGGCCCAGCCAGTTGACATTTGTGATTTGCCCTTCCTCAGATGGGGACAGCCAGAGTGACAGCTGGAAGCCACACAAACCCAGTCGGGTCCCTGCCTGAGGCCGTGGCAAGGGCTGAGACCAGCGCATCAGTAGGCTTTCCTGGGTGGGGCAGTGAGGGTCCTGCCCACCTGCTCCCAACCAGCTGGCTCAGGGGAGGTGGTCCCACTGGGGTGGGCAGGCTGCCCCTGGCTGGTGGCTTTCCAAGGTTGGAAGCAGAGAGCCTGAGACCCAGTGGAAGAGATGCGCAGGCTGGGGGAGAAGCAGTGCCGCAGGTCTCCTGGGGCTGCCCCCAATCTTGATTGACACGGGCCAACTGTAGAATAAACACTGACAGCCACAGGGTTGCTGGGTGGAGCTGGTTGGGAAGGCTTCCAGGAGGAGGTGAGGATGAGCCATGATCAGTTTCCAAGAACAGGTGGCTGCAAAAGCTGATGGTTCCCTTGGAAACCTGAGGTGTGGTGGACGGCTGTCCACATGGCTGCCGGAGAGAGCGAGGCCGAGTCCTTGATCGACCTCCCCGGCTGTGCAGCCAGACACCTGGAGCGTTGAGGCAGCTGTGCGAGGGTGCTCTCCCCACTGCCAAGCTCAGAGCCTTCCAGGACGACCCCTGACACCTTCCTGCTGAGAAGCGAACAGGAGGGGATGGTGGGGCTGTCATCAGCCAGGGCTGCCGGTCCCTCATCAAGGTGAGCGTCCCTAGGAGGTGAGGCATGGGGACAGCCTGTGAGCGAGAGGAGTTCACCAGCCAGGGAGAGCTGGGCGGGGGGGAGGAGTCCAGACCCGGGGCAGCCCAGGGAGTGCACAGAGCCACTCCAACACCCATGAATGAGAAACCCCACACACACATACACACACAGTGCCTGTGCCGACGCCAGGCGAGTCAGCTGCCACCCTCTGGAGCCTTCAAGCGACACTTCCCCTGGCTGGGAGCCTGCTCTGTCCCAGCAGGGCGTGGGATAAACAAGGCAGGCCCCTGCCCTTAGGGACTCCCACTGAACAGGAGCTCGGTGAGCGGGGCACCTAAATTATCATGATGCTATCCCGGGTGGCAAGGGGGCGGGGTGGGGGAGGAGAGGTTAATTTCTCCATGCCCGGTTGTTTTAGACCCTGGTCCATTCCCTATCTGTGGGTAGAGCCTCTCTCCCAGGGATCTGCTGGCTCTGAGCCTTGGGGTCTGACAGCACTGGGGGCAAGCCCCTGCGCTGTCCCTTGCGCCTGGATGCTGTCATGATCCACGCAGCCTCTGTGAGTGTCCAGTTTGTGGTTCAGTGCAGTGGTGTTCGCGTGGTGGGTGCCTTGTAGTAGGCACTTGTCCTGGGGTCCCCTTCCTCTGTTTCCTGGGGCATGGTCTAGACTGTAGATGCTTTTGTGCGGCCTCGGACTCTCCTACCGAAGGGCAGAAGACCCACAGCCGGCAGGACTGCGTTCTTCACGTCCCTGGCACATGCACTCACTCACTCACATATGCTCCTGGAGCGCCTGATACGTGCCAGGCACGGTGTTCAAAGCTAAAACTGGAAGCGGAGCAGGATCAGGTCCCTGCCCCGAGGACAGGAAAGAAACAGCTGTGCCGCCGTCTGAATGTTGGTGTCCCTGCCCCCCGCCCCACCCCCACATTCATATCTTAAAACCCAACTCCCAACCTCCAGCCTGGTGGTGTCAGGAGGTGGTGACTGTGGGAGGTGATTCGGTCACCAGAGCAGAGCCCTCATGAATGGAGTTTTTTTAAAAAAACTTATTTTTGTTTTATTTGACAGAGGTAAAGGGAGACACAGATAAGAGATCTTCTGCTGGTTCATGCCCCCAGTTGCCTGCATCAGCCAGGGCTGGGCCAGGCCAAAGGCAGGGACCCAGGTGCTTGAGCCATGGCCTGCTGCCTCCCAGGTACACATTAGCAGGAAGCTGGATCAGAAGCGGAGGAGCTGGGACTTGAATCAGTCCCTCCGTACGGAATGTGGGCGTCCCAAGTGGCATCGTAAGGGCTGTGCCAAACACCCACCCAGAGGGCAGCCTGCCCCCGTCACCCTGGGAGAACGCAGCTAGGAGGTGCCATCCGTGAACCAGACGGCGGGCCTCCACCAGACTCCAGGTCTGCCTGACCCCCAGCTCCTCCTCGGCCCCCAGAGCCCTGAGAAGCAGAATTCTGGCTGCGAGCTTTGTTAGAGCAGCCCAAACGGCAGTAGGCACTGTGTGTGTGTGTCCTTCACTGAGTGGCTCCACGCCAGCACCAGTGCGGGGCCCTGTGCAGCCCAGCTGCCGTGGTCCCCTCGGGAGAGCTGCTGAGGTCTGGCTCCTTCCCTCCGAGGCCCGGGCTGAGATTTGGTCTCCAATGCAGCCGTGTCTGCGTGTGCGGCTTCCCCTCAGGAAGGGGTTTGTGCCGGGTGCAGGAAGCGAAGGCAGCCCCGCGGGAAGGAGTTAGCTGTCGTGAGTGCGTGAGGAGTGAGGTTCAGCCTTGTGGTTAAGACACCTGCTTCCTGCCAGTGCAGACCCCGGGAGACGCAGGTGATTGTTCGAGTACATGGGCCCTGGCTGCCCGCGTGGGAGACCTGGATTGGGTTCCAGGCTCGTGGCTTCAGCCCCAGCCTACCCCCCCAGTCTCTGCAGGCATTTGGGGAATGAACCAGCAGAAGGGAGTTCTGTCTGTCTGCCACACACACACACACACACACGTATAGTATATATATGTGTGTGTATATATATGTGTGTATAGTATATATATGTGTGTGTATATATATGTGTGTATAGTATATATATGTGTGTATAGTATATATATATGTGTGTGTGTATATATGTGTGTATAGTATATATATAGTATATATATATGTGTGTGTATGTATATGTGTGTGTGTATATATATATATATATATATATAAAGTGAGTTTGGCTTCCTTGGCTTCTTGCCTCCTCTCTTACTGTGTTGTGACACAGCCTGAGGCCCTCACCAGAAGCCGAAAAGATGCAAGCTCCATGGCGTTGGACTTTCAGCCTTCAATACCCTGAGCTAAATACCCTTTCTCCCTGACAATCACTAGTGCCGGCTCCTGTGTTCAGCAGCAGGAAGTGGGCTGAGACCAGACGCACCTGCTTGTGACGATGGAAGAGGTGGGTCCTGGCCTCGGGGCCAGCCCTCCTCAGGGTGGCTTCTCCTCTGAAAGCTTAGCAGCTGGGGCCTGGCTGTTGACCCAGCGCTAAGGGCACGTTGGCTGCAGAGGGACATGTCCTGACCCAAGGCTTCCAGGGGCCTGTCCCGCAGAGGGCTCCCAGGTCTGATCCAGGTGAAAGGGAGAGGGAACATCTCCGTGGGGCGCTGGCAAATTTCACCGAGAGCAGAGCACCCAGAAACGGAAGACTGTTTCACCAGAGTTGTTCCTGTATATTAAAAATGGCCTGGGGCTGGTGCTGTGCCATAGAGGGTAAAGCCGCCGCCTGCAGTGCCGGCATCCCATATGGGTGCTGGTTCAAGACCTAGCTGCTCCATTTCCAAACCAGCTCTTTGCTATGGCCTGGGAAAGCAGAAGATGGCCCAAGTCCTTGGGCCCCTGTACCTGCGCGGGAGACCTAGAAGAAGCTCCTGGCTCCTGCTTGCAGATTGGCCCAGCTCTGGCTGTTGCGGCCAGTTGGGGAGTGAACCAGCGGATGGAAGACCTCTCTCTCTCCCCTCTCTTTGCCTCTTCCTCTCTGTAACTGCCCTTCAAATAAATAAATAAATAAATCTTTAAAAATAATGGCCTGTGTGCATGTGTGCACTTGTGTATGTTCAGGGGCACTCGCACCCCCCCCCCCCACTCCCCAGGGTATTCAGTAGGCGTTGAAAATGAAAGGAACCCGATGCAGTGAGTGACACCTTCTGAGAACATCTCAATTACCAGATCACCAGTCCCCGTGCAGTCCAGGGGCTGCGAGCCAGTGACAGCCCAGCGCTGTTCCTGGCCTTGCCCTGCCAGCTCGGGAGGCAGGTCAGGCTGGGCTGCCCTGCTGAGGAGGGCAGGGACCCGGAAGGGGTGAGGAGCACGGAGGATGGAGCGGCTGGGAATGGCCTTGTGGGCCCGGCCTCTGCCCGAGGGTGGGGAGGAGCCCTGCTTCCCTAGGGGTGGCCTGACTCCTGGCCGGCTGGGGGCGGAGGCAGCTCTGCCCTGGAAACACAGCTGTGGAGGTGGGCAGCCCGCCTGACCGTGGTCACAGCGAGTGCCCCTGCTCTGGACCCAGGCGGCACCTTGGGGCCCACCACGCCCCTGTCCGGAGAGGTGCGCACCGGCTTGTTGCCAGGCTGAGGGCACCTGGCTCAGGGTCACCCTGTCCGCGCCCTTCAGACCCTAACTGCGGCGGCACTCCGTGGGTTAAAAACCTCTTCCGTACTTTCCCTCTCTTTCCTGGGGGAGGGATGAGTTTTTTTTTTTAAATATAAATCTCATTTTCAATTTAAATCTCTTTTCCAGCGTTGAAAGAGCCGCAGCTGCCTCTCTTTGTCTTCCTCTCCCATTCTCTTTCCTGCCCGCCCTTCCTTCCCCTCCTTTAACCCTTTCTGTGCTCCCCCTGTGTGGGACCGGCTTCCCTGGGTATTGGCAGGGTTGAGGGGCCCCCCTCCCAGAGGATTGAGAAGGGTGGGTGATTTTGTCTGCTGGAAAGCACCTTGACCTTCCCAGGGGCCTGGGGTCGGCTGCAGGCACCAGCAGCCTTAGCCAGAGTCGCTCACGGAAAGGCACCGAGGGGTCACCAGTTCTCTGCCCGCTGACCGGAACCAGCACGCGATTGCAGCAATGCCGCGACTGAGTTACGATGGACAAGGAGCCTGAGGCTCCTGCAACAGGGGAGGCGGCTTGCCCTCAGTGTCCCCAGACAGGGGAACAGCCCAAGGTGGCAGCGCTGGATAGAAGCCAGGTCCTTTGGCTTCCGACCCAGTGCCCTTCACACTTTGTGCCGTGGACCAACGTCACATCCCTGCTGTTAGCCTCCGACAAGGCAGGGGAGAGGCGGGTTGGCCCACCTGAGGCTGGCCTGCTCCTGAGACCCGCGGCAGCTCCCTCTCCCGGGGGCAGACAAGGATCCACGCAGCAGGCAGGAGATCACCTCCCCGTGGAAGGAGCCATGCCGGTCGCCTCTGTGGCTGTGGGACTGTGCTGACGCGCGCTCCGCCCCCAGATCTGCACTGTCACCGGCTTGTTGGAAAAACAGATGTTATTGTCCCCTGTCCCTTTGTCCCTAACTGGCAGTTCAGCGCAGGAGCGGGAATGAGAGACAAAGGCAGAAGCGAGTCACTGTTTTGGGCTCACGTGGGATTTGGCACAGAGTGGGTCAGGGAAGGCCCCCTCCCCTGACTGCTCCCGGGACAGCTGTGGGGAGCAGCAGCCTGGACCCCAGGGCAGGGGGTGCTGAGGCTTGGTTATTATTATTATTATTTTTTTTTGACAGGCAGACTGGACAGTGAGAGAGAGAGAGACAGAGAGAAAGGTCTTCCTTTTGCTGTTTTTTCACCCTCCAATGGCCGCTGCGGCTGGCGCACCATGCTGATCCGAAGGCAGGAGCCAGGTGCTTCTCCTGGTCTCCCATGGGGTGCAGGGCCCAAGGACTTGGGCCATCCTCCACTGCACTCCCGGGCCACAGCAGAGAGCTGGCCTGGAAGAAGGGCAACCGGGATAGAATCCGGCGCCCCGACTGGGACTAGAACCTGGTGTGCCGGCACCGCAAGGTGGAGGATTAGCCTGTTGAGCCGCAGCGCCGGCCTGAGGCTTGGTTATTGAAGAGGCGCCTTCCTTCTCTCTGAGGTCCACCCCCTGGACTGGACCTTGCCCTGTGGCTGGAGGGGAGGGAAGGGAGGCGGCAGCTTCTGCCCTTCTGCCGGGACTCCTCGGGTTTGGAAGACTGGACAAGGTCAAGGGCAGATGAGGTCAAGGTCTGTTGTTCCCTTCTTGTTTGGGGTCCCTTCCCCTGTTTGCTCCTTGGCTGAGCGCCTTCTCCAGAGCCTCGCCCTACGTGGGCAGCAGCTGACTGGCCTGCAGGTACAAGGTCCTGGTGGCAGGACAGCCCCTGCCCACGCTCAGGTCAGCGTGGCGTGGTTTCACGGGCACTCTGAAGCTCTCCTGCCCCCACTAGCTCTGCCGCTGTCCGGTGCCTCTATTCCACCATCCCTCAGGATTGCTATCCTTGCTAAAATGCCCGCGCACCATGAGGCTGCTCCCACAGAGGGGGAGGATCCGCCTGTCACCACGGGGGGCCAGAGGATCAGGGCCCCAAATCACTGCTGCGCAATTCTGCTCTCATGGAAGAAGGAGGAGAAGAGAAAGGGCCAGCCCCTGGGCCCGATCCCCTGGAGAGGGGGCTCTTCTAGGGGCTGCATGGGGGAGTTAGGAATGTAGAGGAGCCCTGGTCGCCTGCTCTGCTTTGAGACTGGCAGAGAAAGCAGGGACCTCCCAGGAACAGCCCCGCCCTCTTGGCCTGGCCGAAGTGGGGGGGTGTGCACTTTTACACTTTGCTGACCTCCAACACTGGGAAGCTTGGTGACTGAGCCAGGGGTGCCCCCCTAAGGACTCCCTGCACATCTCAGAGTATTCCTGCCATTCCCTCCTGTCCCACCCCTGCCGTGTCACCTTGCCGCCCCCTGCTGGGACCGGGGGCCTGGCCCACCCAGACAACTGTGCTGAAGAGGAGGGCAGGAGGCGGGGAAGGCCCTGTCCCACCAGGCTGCACCTGCTGGGTTCTGGGGGCTGGGAGCTGGGGAGGGAGGTGCCCTCTGTCACCTCTGCCTGTTTAATATTCACCGCCTTCTTCACCTTCCTGTAACAGAGCTTCTGAAAAAGTCGCATAATACAGCCCGTTAGGATTCCTCTTAGATGCTTTCCATAAAGACAATCATTATTATCCGCGGTGATTCTTAATGGGCGCGCAGAGGGGCGGGGGCAAGGCCGGCCCTCCAGCCAAGGCCTCGGGTCCTTGGGGCACAGGAGCTCGCTCCCGCTGCAGGGAGCACCCGGGAAGGGGCTGCTGTGGTGTCTCCTAGAGCCCCCCCCTCCATCCTCTCTGCGTTCAGCCAGCTGTCCTGCCTTTGCAGGAACCCAGCGTCCAGCCACCTGCCCCCTCCCCTCCCCAGGGCACAAGAGGTTGACTAAGGAACATGTCCAGGAAGGAGTGGAAGGAGACGGAGACTCCTGAAGCCCCTGAGACAGGCTGAGCTCCGGTGACCCCACCTCCACCCACCTGCCCCTGCCCCCAACCCCCTTCCACCACCTGTCCCTGCCCCACCCCTACTTCCACCCACCCGCCCCTGCCCCTGCCCTCACCCCTGCCCCCACCCACCTGCCCCTGCCCCCACCCACCTGCCCCTACCCTCACCCCTGCCTCCACCCACCTGCCCCTGCCCCCACTCCCAGGCCTGGACCTGGACCTGGACCTTAGCACTAAGGTGGACACACTGGACTTAGGATGGCGCGGCCATGAGGAGCTGGACGGGCAGCCAGGACTCCTCATCCAACTCCAGCATCACCACAGGCAGTGACTGTGTCTTTTTTTTTTTTAAAAAGGATTTATTTATTTGAAAGGCAGGGGAAGAGAGACAGAGAGAGGGGGAGAGAGAGAGGTCTTCCTCCCACTGGTTCACTCCCCAGATGGCCACAATGGCCGGAGCTGCACCGATTTGAAGCTAAGGGCCAGAGGCTTCCTCCAGGTCTCCCATGCTGGTATGGGGGCCCAAGGACTTGGGCCATCTTCTACTGCTTTCCCAGGCCATAGCAGAGAGCTGGGTCAGAAGTGGAGCACCCACATGGGATGCCAGCAGCTTTACCTGCTATGCCACAGCGCTGGTCCCAAGTGACTATGTCTTAATCACCTTCTCCATCTAGGACTACACAGGTACACACACACACACACACACTCACACCAGCGCAGGACTTATCTATGGTGTCAGGGGTCAGGAGCACAGGTGCACCTGTCACAGGTGCATTGTGGGCCCTGATGAGGCAGGTGCGTTCACTCAGCTGCGACTCGCTGAATGGCACACACAATCTCAAACTCTTCCGATCGGAGCTGTAGCTCGGTGAAAGGCGTTCCTTGTGACGCAGAGATTGTTGGGACTTGCCCAGAGTTAAATGACCTTCGTTAGAAAGGGATGGCACCGGCGGCAGAGGGCCACGGCTCGTCCACAGCAGTTTTCCACGTGGACCACGTGGGAACGTGTGGGTTACACTTGCTTGTGAGAGGTCCGCTTTTGTAAGCATGTGTGCACCTGCTGAGATGGATACCGGCCGGTGTGTCTGACGGGCACAGCTCACCTAGGGGAGGTGACCCAGAGGCATTGCCCGTGGCGAGGACGTCGGACGAGGCAGGACTAGGCCCTGGGCACAGCTTGATTCTTCCCTCCACCTCCTGTCCTTTTGCTCGGTGTGGAACGTGGCTGCCACCCCAGTCGCTGGGATGCACGTTTCTCCCAGCCTGTGGGGGTGGGGCGGCAAGTAAAGGTCTTGAGGAGTGAGACCACCGCCTGTTGGTATGAAGGTGCTCATGGCAGGAGGGGCCCAGAACCTGATATCGAATCAGTTACCTTGCACCTGTTGGCCACAAGCCCCCCGTGCCTGGTCCACAGCTCTTTCCCATGTGCCTTTGGCCTACTCTCTCACCAAGGGGTGGGGCCTCTTCCTCTGCTCTTGGAATTGGGCCCCATCTTTTGGCTTCCTTTGGCCAGTGGGATACGGCCAGGGGTGATACTGGGTGACTGTGAGAAAGGAGTTCAATCGGGGAGGGTGAGAAGGCCGAGAGAACAAGGGGTCCCTCGGTAACTGGACATTTTCTCTCTTTCTTTTTTTAGAATTATTTTATTTATTTGAAAGAGTGTTACAGAGAGAGGTCGAGACAGAGAGAGAGGTCTTCCATTCCGCTAGTTCACTCCCCAAATGACCACAACGGCCAGAGCTGAGCTGATCTGAAGCCAGGAGCCAGGAGCTTCTTTCAGGTCTCTCACATGAGTGCAGGGCCTCAAGGACTTGGGCCATCTTCCGCTGCTTTCCCAGGCCACAGCAGAGAGCTGGATCGGAAGAGGAGCAGCTGGGACTTGAACCGGTGCCCCTATGGGATGCCGGCGCTGCAGGCTGGGGCTTTAACCTACTGCGCCACAGCGCCGGCCCCAACCTGGGCATTTTCTTAACCTGGCTGAGGAATCGGCCTGAGCCAGTTGGCAAGGCCAGCAGAAAGCAGGCTGTGGCCTGAGGCCACGCAGAGGGCTGGAGACTGGCGCCGTCGGTGCCGTCCCGGGAGCACGGTGGACACGGCTCCACCCCGACAGGCCGAGACCGGACTTTCCCTCTGTCCTGGGAAAGTCACAACCAAACCGGGGGAAGGCGAGAGAAGAAGGCAGGACGAGCTCACCACACAGGAAACGCTTTTTTTTTTTTTTTTTAAAGATTTATTTATTTATTCAAAAGGCAGAGTTACTGAGAGAGAGGGAGAGGCAGACAGAGGTCTTCCATCTGCTGGTTCACTCCCCAAATGGTCGCAGTGGCTGGGCTGAGCCACCCCAAAGCCAGGAGCTGGGAGCCAGGAACTTCTTCAGGTCTCCCACGGGGGTGCCGGGGCCCAAGCACTTGGGCCATCTTCCATGCTTTCCCAGGCCATAGCAGGGAGCAGAATCGGAACTGGAGCAGCCGGGCCTCAGAATGGCGCTCATGTGGGATGCCGGTCTTCTAGGTGGTAGCTTTACCTGCCATGCCACCAGGCCGGCCCCAAGAAACACTTTTCTTCAAGGACCTTGTGCAAACTCTCCAAGGGGTAGAAAAGCCCCAGCTCACTTCCTGCTGAAAAAGCTCCTCCCGCCTGCTTTCCCAGGAACTTCCCCTCCGCTTTTTTTTTTTTTTTTTTGGCGGACAGGCAGAGTGGACAGTGAGAGAGAGAGAGAGAAAGGTTTCCCTTTGCCGTTGGTTCACCCCCCAATGGCTGCTGTGGCCGGCGCGCTGCGCTGATCCGAAGGCAGGAGCCAGGTGCTTCTCCTGGTCTCCCATGTGGGTGCAGGGCCCAAGGACTTGGGCCATCCCCCACTGTACTCCCAGGCCATAGCAGAGGGCTGGCCTGGAAGAGGGGCAACCGGGATAGAATCCGGCGCCCCAACCGGGACTAGAACCCGGTGTGCCGGCGCCGCAGGTGGAGGATTAACCTGTTGAGCCATGGCGCCGGCACCTCCGCTCTATTCAATACAACTCTTATTTAACCGCCTTCTCAGGTTGTTCGTCTGCCTCAAACTGGAAGCTCCCAGGCTTACGTCAGCTGCAACGCCACATGGACACAGGAGGCCTTTGGGCTTCTGTCCTCGCCCATCTGGGACCCCTGAGTGAGAAGCCACGCGGAGCAGGGCAGAGCCTGCCCAGCCAGCACCAAGCAGCAGACCTGGGCAGGAGGCTGGGTTTAGATCCTGCAGCCACGCAGCCAGCAGCCGACAGCTGCTCCCGGCGGAGCTCGGGGGAGCCCAGCCAGCGGCTGCCCACAGGGCCAAGGGCAGATCAGCCCTCGTTCTGGTCACGGGCTGCTGTGGCACTCAGCAGTCCACGGCTGACAGAGCCACCAACGTGCTGGCCTGGGCCATTGACTCTTCCCATCCGGAAGCCCAGAGCCACTTCCTTCCCAGGATTTGTTTCTTTGCTCAACCGCTCTGGCTCCTGGGCTGCCGTGCAGTGCCCACTGCTCTCCATTAGGTTAATAGATGTGGAAGCCTCAGGCTGGCTGCTGGGCCCAGGTGGAACAGATGAAATGTGACGAAGTTCTGGGGGGGGATGATTGATAATGAGTAGGGACTGGAAAATCAATTGTGTTAATTCCTGGTCTGTCACTGGGACTGAGAATTAATGAGAAAATCTGTCTAACTTAATGGTATTTACACATTATACAGAGTGTGATAAAATTGTCTGCAGGTGCTGCCTGGCATTGCAATTACACCAGGGCGGCACAGCCCAGGGGCAGGCAGGTCTCAAACCTGGGCCCCCGGCTGGGCACGTGCAGGCTCGCTGGGGCCTTCCAGCTACCACCCTAACTTCGGAGCAGGGCCCCAGCCCCGTGCGGGTCCTGTTGGCACGGCTGGTCCCTGCCGAGCGTGGGCAGCCACGTGGCAGTGTTGCAGGAGTGTGTCGGAGCTGCATCTGGGGCTGTCATTGAGGACGATCACTCCAGAAGCCGGGTGCTCTGTGGAACAACGGCCAGAGAGAGGCTCTGTCTTTCGTGTCGGCAGAGCCTGTGTGTGCTCAGACACAGCCAGTCCTCAGGCCCCCTCCCAGACCCAGCTAGGCTCAGCAGCGCCCCCACCGGACCGGTTCCTGTTGGAAAGCTGCCGTGAGAAGCGAGGGGATGGATGGCAGCACCTGGCGCAGAGTCTG
Organism: Lepus europaeus; assembly: GCF_033115175.1. NCBI lineage: Eukaryota > Metazoa > Chordata > Mammalia > Lagomorpha > Leporidae > Lepus > Lepus europaeus. The sequence goes on from NC_084831.1 coordinate 7,615,438, forward strand.
AGTGCTGCTTCCTGGGAGTTCTGCAGACCGGAGCTTGTCCCTCCGCGGGCCATCCAGAGGCCGCATGGCAGCCAGCCTCCGTCCGAGACGGCGCCCCCAAACCCCCAGCCCCTGGTGTCACATCTCTCATGCTGCCGAGGGCTGGTCTGAGCGCCCAGTAAGAAAAAGCAGAGATGACTGTGCGTGACGGCCAAGGCCAGGTCATCAAATCCGTGGCAGCTCAGCCTCCTTCTGTCTTGTGGCACTCTCCCAGGGAGGCTGCCACCACGTGCAGAGGCCCCATGGGAGGACCCACAGCCTTGTGCCAGCAGCCAGCACCCTGTGGGTGAAGGGTCTGGGAAGCAGATCCTCCACTCCAGCCCCAGTCAAGTTCTCAGCTGACTGTGGCCCTCTGGGATGAACTGAGCGAGTTTGCTCCCCAATGTCTGCCCCATAGAAACCGGCAGAGAGAGAGCGATATCTACGGTTTGAAGCTATGATGCATGGGGGTAACTGGTTAACGGATGCAGGAAGGGAGGGCAAATAATTCTTTATTGGAAAGGCAGAGAGTCACAGAGAGACAGAGACAGGAAGAGAGAGAGAGAGAGAGATTCCATCTGCTGGCTCACTCCCGAAATGCCTACAACAGCCAGGGTTGGGCCAGCTCAAAGCTAGGAACACGGAACTCAATCTGGATCTCCCACATGGGTAGCAGGGGCCCCACTACTTGAGCCATCACCTGCTGCCTCCCAGGGCGTGCCTTAGCAGGGAGCTGGAATTGGAAGTAGAACCAGGTCTTGAACCCAGGCCCTCCGCTGTGGGATGTGGCTGTGTCAACCCCCACCCTGTGTTCACTGGTTTTTAATCGAGTGAAACCCACTTCTGTGGTTGCCACGTCCGAAGCACACCTGCCTTGTCGGAAGTCAGAGTTACACAGAGAGAGGAGAGGCAGAGAGAGAGAGAGAGGTCTTCCATCCATTGGTTGACTTTCCAATTGGCCGCAACGGCCAGAGCTGCACAGATCTGAAGCCAGGAGCCAGGAGCATCTTCCAGGTCTCCCACGTGGATACAGGGTCCAAGGACTTGGGCCATATTCTGCTTTCCCAAGCTATAGCAGAGAGCTGGATCAGAAGTGAAGCAGCCGGGACTCAAACCAGTGCCCATATGGGATGCCGGCGCTTCAGGCAGAAGCTTTACCTGCTACACCACAGCGCTGGCCCCAGAAAAAGCTTTTGTCCCTGTCTTTTGCACCCCCTAATGGATGCCCAAGGCTGGTGAGCTGTCATTGGCCTCCTGAGCTCTGGAGTTTGGAACTCGACTTTCACGAGTGAGCCTTTCCCTTCCTCCTGTTCTCTGGAGCCCAGAGGATGCTCAGTGCAAAGTGAAAAACTAATGAGTAAGCAGTGAGGTCACCTTGGAGAGGAAGCCAGGAGCGGAGGGAAGCCCGCACTGTTGGGGAGGGTGGGGCCTGGCCTGATGGGTGGGGTGGGGGCTGCTGACGGCTGGGCTGTGTCTGTGTGAGCCTCACAGCTGGAGCGCTCTCCTGTCCTCCTGCTCCGAGTGTCCCCGGGGGGCATCACGGGGGGGTACCCCTGTTGGTGTGTCCCTGTCACATCCTCTCCTGGGCCCTGCCCTCCCTGGCCGGCTGCTTGTCGTGCCCGGCGGGCAGCTCCCCAGAGTCCCTTCCCTTCCTTCCGAGCCCAGAGGGCCGTCGGACAAATCTGATTTCTGAAGCAGGTTTAAGGGGCTTCTCCCGGAGAGCCGAGGTCATTTCTCCTCTCGGTGTCTCCAAAGTGTCGAGGCAGCAACTCCGAGCGCCACTGCCCAGCTCCTCGGCCAAACAGAATGAATTTCTCACGTGGGACCCTTAGGCTGGAAGAACGCTGCGTGTTCTCACGGTGCCCCGGGAGCCACGTGGCCTGGCTGCTTCCGGAGAGGAAGGCTGGGGCGGGAGCCCCCAGGGGTGGGGGAGCCACCACTGGCGCACCTCCGCCTTGGGCATTCTGCAGGTGCAGAGGAATCAAGCCCTTTGTCTGAGGTCCTGTCCCGCTTCAAAGGCTGCCCCCCACCACACTGCAGGCCCAGTGAGCCCTCGGCCTGGCCACTTCAGGGGTAACCAGGTCCCCAGCCCTCAGAGGGGTCTTGGCAGGACTGAGCCAGTCTGGGCTGAGGTCCCTGGGTCCCCACCACCCACGGCTCTACTACTCGGAGCCTGGGGAGGGCGCTTTGCCACCTCTGGCTGCTGGTTTGTGTCTTGGAGCTCTGCAGCCCTTTGGAAATCTGAGAAGCCAAGGAGGAGAAGGGGAGATGAAAGAGGGGAACGATTCAAATCTCCAGGGCTCCCTGCTCTCTGTCACCTCTCAGTCGGCGCCGGCGCCAGTGCTGGTGGCCAGCAGGGCTGAGCCACGCCCTCCCACCCCCGAAACCTGGAGCCTCCAAGATAACCGCTCAGTGAGGTCGGTCCACCCTGTGGGCAGGCCTGTCGGTGTGCAGCAAAACGCCAAAGCAGATTTCGCTTGGTTGAAACCCTAGGCGGCTTGTAGCGGGGAGACACCAAGGCTTTCTGTGAGCCCCCCTCTCCAGGGGAGGTCACCCTGGCCCTGCCCACCCCACCCACATCTGTTACCCCAGACTCGGCAGCTGAAAGCGACCGCTGCCCGTGCCGGTTTCCGTGGGCAGGAGTCCCGGAGGCTGCGGCTCGGACTGGAGGATCTGCTTTCCCCGTTCACCCAAGGGTGCTGGCTGCTGGCCGGAGGCCTTGGGTCCTCCCCGCAGGGCCTCCACCCATGGTGGTGACCTCTCCAGGGCGACACAGGGGAGAACGAGCCGGGAACTCCATGGATTTGTAAGAACTGGTCCTGGAGGTCTCATACGGCATTCTCAGCTCCCCGTCACGCCCCCACGAAATCGCTGCTGATAGCCGGCCTGCGGGGGGTGGGGTCCGTGGAGGTGGCAGTGCCTGCGGCCAGAGTGGCCAGCCCTCCAAGGCTGTGACGTCAGTGTCCCTGACCCTGCTTCTGAAATCATGCGATCGGCTTCAGTCTGGGAGGGAGCTTCCCCCTGCCCAAATCCGCCCCTGACCCACCCCGGCCCCCCCTTTCCTGCTTGAGCTCCTGAAATGACCTGATGGAGCCGCGAGGTCCAGTCCCAGGCTTACAGCGCAAGCCCCCTCCCCTGTAGGGACATGCGGCATGTCCAGCCAGGAACAGCTCTGTGTGTACAGGAACCGGGCTTGCACCCGAAGAACTGGACCTGATTGCTAGCTCCGCTCTGTCGTCCCTGGGGCCGGCTGGCCTGCTGGACCCCAGCTGTGTGGTGGCCGGGGTTACAGCCCCACAGCTGCTCACCTGTGGACGCCTGTGCAGCCCCTGCCTACCGAGGGGGAGCTGCCCCGCCCCTCTGGGCCCCAGTGTCCTCCTCGGTCAATGCAGACAATGCAGTGTCCTCCGTACGGGATTTCTGGAAGACGGCAGTGAGTCCACAGCGTGGTGCGACACGTGGCACGTGGCAAGTACAGGCAGTCAGTGTGACTACTGGGGCTGGCGCTGTGGCACAGCGGGTTAAAGCCCCAGCCTGCAGCGCCGGCATCCAATATGGGCGCCAGTTTGAGTCCCAGCTGCTCCTCTTCTGATCCAGTTCTCTCTGTGGCCTGGGAAAGCAGTGGAAGATGGCCCAAGTCTGGACCCCTGCACCCATGTGGGAGACCCGGAAGAAGCTCCTGGCTCCTGCATTCGGATTGGCCCAGCTCCAGCTGTTGCAGCCATTTGGGGAGTGAACCAGTGGATGGAAGACCTCTTTCTCTGTCTGTAACTACCTCTCAAGTAAATAAAGAAATCTTTAAAAATATATGATTACTGACCATTACTAAAATAAGCCCTGGAAAGAGCTAGTTCCGTGCCAGGAGCTTCACCTGGTCTGTCCCATGTAGGGCCCACACCTGCCAGGTGTGGGTGGTGTCCCAGAGGGGCAGAGAGGTAAAGAAACAGAAAGCAGCTGACTCGGGGTGCTGTCTGCATGGAGCCCGCGGTGTCCCGAGCAGAGCGCAGGCCCCACGCCCTAACCTGGCAAGTACCTCACTCACATGCACCCGAAATTCCATATCCTGACCACCGCCCCCATCCCGAGACCCCACAAACCCTCCTGCAGCCCCGCCTGTACCATTTCCCCTGATCCCACTTGCACTGGGTGACGTGTTCCGGGTCCCTGGTGGACGGTTTACCATCCTGGGACACTGGCCTGTCCATCTTGGGCACAAGGCTTATCCTGAGCGAAGCTGCAGGACCTGTTGGCCACTAGAGGGAGCTCCTAGCGTGGTCATGGGCCTGTCTGGGGTTCTGCGGGGCGGGGTCGGCGGAGGGGCCAGCCCTGGCGGGGGGCTCTGCCAAGGTGCTTCCAGAGACAGGGATAGAGCCCCAGCAGGTTGAGCACCTGGAGACTCAGGGACTGTGGTCTGTGAGATCAGCATCTTTATTGCGGAAGTGCAGGTCCCAAATCATGCAAGGTGCCTGGGAGGGGAGCCTCGGTCTCCAAGGACACTGGCCAGGCTCTGCCATCCCTCCTCCATCCAGCCTCGCCGCCTGCGGCCCCTGTCCATAGGTCAGAGAGGAGCAGTGTGACTCAAGACGGGCCAGCAGCTGGCTGCCGCTCCTCATTCGTCAGCTCACAGATTCATTCTTTCAACAAGTATTGGCCGAGCGTCTGCTGTGTACCAAGTGTTGGGCGAAGCCTTGGGGATACCTTGATGGCCCCAGAGCCCCTGCTGTCTTGGGAGGCTGAGAGAGACATACAGACAGTGGTGACATTGTGTGTTAAGCTCTGCCACAGGTGCAACACAGGAGACTCCAGGTGCAACCTCTACGGGGGGGGGGGGGCAAGGCAGACTCCCCTGGGAGAGGACATCGTAGGCTCCGAGGAGCTAGCGGGGCAGAGCGGCAAGTGTGCTGGCCAGAGTGCTTCGTTCTACAAATGCTCAGAGGTGAGGGAGCCTGCCCCTCTGCCCGCCTGCCTTCCTTTCTCCCACATGTGCTTTGCCAGCACCTACAACGTGCCAGGTGTTTTTCTGGATCCGGGGCTGGTAGAGCAGTGAACCAGGCAAACAAGGGCCCTGCTTCACGGGGCTAACCGCTGTGGCGTGTGGCCCTCTGGTGACTCTGAAAACCCTGAAGCCAGAGGGAGCCGGGTGGAAGGCACAGGGCCCCTCCCCTGCCCAGACTACTCCAGGCACCATCTTCCGTCCTGCTCCTGCCAAGCCTGGCAGCTGTCCCCAAGCCCTCCTGCACTGGCCAGCGATGGGGACATCACCCAGGCCTTGGGGGGAGCTGTGCCAATGTGTTAGCAGTGAGGCCAAGGGCCTGCCAGGCAGCTGTGTTCGTTACAGTACTGAACAGGTTCAATGTACTTGAAAAGACCCACATTCATCACGCTGTTGTCACAGCACAGCTCCAGTGTCTGCACCCCTCCAGCACCCCCACAGGTGCCCCTGGGCTCCTACCACCAGACACCTGGCCTGACGCCCAGCCCTTTGCCTGTGTAGGGGACTAAGGGGCTGGGCCTGTCTGCTGCCCCCTGGTGGTGGAGGGAGGTATTCTCTCGTGGGTGCCCTCCCGGGCCATAGCTGGTCAGGGAAGGGGGCCCTTCCCATGGCCCTTGCACACAGAGTCCCCGGTCTCCCCCACCTCTCCCTGTCTCATCATCATGTAGCACTTACCTGTAACGGAAGTCGTTTTATGCAGTGACAGTATCATGGCCACCTTCTTGCTCTCAAACGGGGCAGGGACAGCCCCAGCCAGTCCCCCTCCCTGTGAGATAGGATGATTTGGGGGCCGGTGGTCTTCTCCCCCAGATCGCATGTGTCTCCTCTCTCAGCCCCTCTCCCGGGGCTGTCTGTAGGTGACACGTGGCCAGGGGCTTCCTTCCGCACCCAGGGAGGTGCAGAGCCACGGGGCGCAGAGCTGTAAGAGGAGCTAAGACCCAGTGATCTGAACTCTTTGCCATATCCACTGGAGCAGGGGTGTCGAAACCAGCGTGCCGCTGGCCTGGCCACCAGCGAGGCTATGGCTGTGACTTCTTGAGGTGCCGCCAAGTCTCCAGCTTGAGTTCCTTCAACTGCTGTCACTTCCCAGCTGGGGTCTGATCTGACCTGCCCCGTGCACCCAGACTGCTGTCCATCAGTGCAGTTGGGTGGAGGGATCGGGGCAGTCTAGTTGTTCACCTGCCAGGCCTGGCCTGGGACCACCTCTCATCGCCCGCGCCTTGCCCCAGCCCTGGAGAAGGGGGTGGTGTTTTGATTCGTGTCTGTTCCCTGCCACGTTTCCCCGAGCAAGCAGCTGGCAGGCAGCATGCACGAGGGAGCCCCTTGCACAAGCAGCCAAGCCCAGGGTTTGCTGGGCACAGGCTGTTCTCACTCCCTCTCCCTACAGGCACAAGGGGCTGCACATGTCAATCCTTGGGTCCCGCTAGGACAGGCACGACCTTTGTGGGGTGTTCAGAAAGTTCACGGACAATGCATATTATGAAAAAAACCTAGGCATGGATTTCCAAAAATTTCCCACCAAAACAAACTTATCTTTGAATCCATTTTCCCTTGAACTCTTTGAGGTATATTCCCGTCCAGCACAGCCAGACGGCCAGGGATGACGAGTGAATTAGAGAACCTTGCTTCTACCCTAGGGGCTTCGTGGCTAGCTCTCAGGGACCGAGGTGCGCCCCCTGCTGTCAGGGACCGAGACACGCCCCGTGCTACCTGGCCCCGGTTCCTCCAGCACGGGAGGAGCTGAAAACCAAGGCCTCTTGGGGAGTCTGGGTTTCAGCATCTGTAATTCTTGCCCCAAGGCACAGCCAAGAAGGGAGCTCCATGCACACTCCCCCATCCCCCACTTCCTGGGATGCCAGCACTTGCCCGAGGCGCTGGGACAGGAGCTGGGTCCTAATGACCAGCTCCCCTTGCGTGAGCACCAAGAGGGGTGGCAGCGGGCAAGAGGCCAAAGCGATAGGTGCCCCCGCCGTGGGGGAGCCGGCGCGGCACGATCAGTATGCAGGACCCGTGCAGAGTCCTTAAGAAAAACTGATTAATTTCCTCTCCACAAAGACAGAGAGTTCGACAGTAATCACAGTATCAAGTCGTCATAATAATAAAAAAAATCCCTCCACGGAAAATAGCGGTGAGGCTCTGGAGAGTTCAATGGGCAGCGATGACATTCAGATGAAGAGAATCATCACAGAGCGGACAGGAGAGGTTGCCAGTGTCTCCTAAGTCTCATCGGGGAGCCCCCGGCACCACCGTATCCCCACCAGGGAGCCGGACCCCCATCCGACCCTGCGACCAGGTGCCAGTGCCTCCGCTATGGATGTCCATCTCCCTGCCGCCCTGCCAGGCTGCCCCTGCTGTCCAAGGCCAGCCCGGGACCCCTCCCGGGGGCGGCACAGGAGCCACACTCCCCAAAGGACACAGATCCCTGCTGGAGAGCGGACAGTGGCCATCAGAGGGTCTGCCCAGCAGTGGAGGGGCTGGCGGGGCATGGCGGGTGTTCCTGTGTCCCCTCCCCAGCTGGCATCTCCCCAGTAAGGGTGGGAGTGCCAGGGCCCGGGGACCCTGACACTGCCCGGACCTGGTTCAGAGGAAGATCCCCAGCTTCCTAACCCCGAGGCCCAGACCTGGTGGCAAAGCCCGAGGAATTTGGGAAAGGAGTTGTCAAAATGAAGGCCCCCCCCCCCAATCTGGCGCTGTGGTATAGCGGGTAAAGCCACTGCCTGCAGTGCTGGCATCCCATATGGGCACCGGTTCAAGTCCTGCTGCTCCACTTCTGATCCAGCTCTCTGCTGTGGCCTGGGAAAGCAGTAGAAGATGGCTCAAGTGCTTGGGCCCCTGCACCCACGTGGGAGACCCGGAAGAAGCTCCTGGCTCCTGGCTTCGGATCGGCGAAGCTCCAGCCCTTGCGGCCATTTGGGGAGTGAACCAGAGGATAGAAGACCTCTCACTCTCTCTCTCTCTCTCTCTCTCTCTCTCTGCCTCTCCTCTCTCTCTGTGTAACTCTGACTTTCAAATAAATAAATCATTCTTTAAACAAAAAAATGGGGCGCCACACACTCAGGCACCCAGTGACCTCTGCCCCAGGGGCTCTGGCCGAGGAGTGGGTGACCGGGCAGGGCCAAGGGGTGGGGTCCCTGCTGTTTGGCATCTTAGCTTGGGCCTCGGGAGGGGTTGTACCGACTCTAAAGCTGCAGCGGGATCTGAGTCGTACTGGACCCCAGAAGTCACTGCTGCCGCTGATGGAGACAGCGATGTGCTGCCCTGGTGTTTTGGAGGGAGGTTGAGGATGGAGCCCTTGGCACTGCTGTGTGCCAGCTGGTCCTCACTGGGCAAGTTCCTGAACCACTCTGTGCATCCGTTTTCTTGTCCAGGGAATGGTGGATGGGGGTGGGATGTTGCAGGAAAAGCTACAAATGACAGAGGTCTCCCCCTATCCCCTAAGTGCCCTGCCCAAGGTCACATCACTGGTGTGTGGCCAAACCCTGTCACGAGATCACCCGCTGCCCACTCCTCGGGGAGAGCTGCGTGGCAGCCCAGGGCTCCGACTTGGTGCCCAGGATGCCTGGGGCTCCAACCAGGCAGTCACGGCCAAGGTGAGCCGGTCTCAGTGACACAGAAAGGGGCGGTCAAGGAGGGCAGCTTACCCTGGGCTCCCTGGCCGCAAGCCCTCACCTGCGGCTGTCAAGCCCAGCGGGGCCTCCTCCCTCCCCTGGCCTCTGCAGGTGCAAGCCAGGGGCACCAGGGACCGGCCCGCGATTTCGGAGCGCTGTCAAGTGTGATGCGGTTATGTGGAGATTAATGTGAGGCCTGGCGGAGCAGCCAAGGCTACTGTGCACATTTAAGGAGCGATTTGAGAGTGTGAAAACGTTTTAAAAGAATGCTAATTTCAGGAAAGAGAACTTGGAGAGTACAGAGCTGGCACAGGGCTGGGCTGCAGGTGCCAGGTGGCCCTGCCTAGAATCCAGCACCCCAGGGCCTCTCTGTGCCCGCTCGTCTTGGGGGCACAGGTCTCTCGGAAGATCCGGAGCAAAGCTGGGAGCGTGAGGTCCTGCTGGCCGCGGGTTTGGGCCCAGCTGGGCCAGAGTCTCCTGGAAGTGGGCGGGGTCCTGCTTTGCATTAGGAAGAGTAGGATGTGAGGGGGTGTGGCCAAGAAGGACTTCCTGGAAGAGGCATCGTGCCATCTGAGCCCGGGGTAAAGGTGAGGAGGGGTGGAACATTCGTCCAGGAGAGGAAGCTGCTTTGTCACACACCCCAGAGAGCCCCAAGCTGCTTCTGACCCACACCCAGGTTCCACTGAGTCCCCAAAGGCAAGAAGGGGGCCAGCAAGGAGGAGGCTGCCTCTTCTCCCTGGGACACTCTCGCACACACGGGAGAGGGGGATGTGTGTCCCGCACGCTGTAGTCGGGCACACACAACTCAGCCTGCGGTGTGGCACCCTGAAGGCTCCCGGCCCTTCCTCCCAAGCCTGGGAAACCTGTGTCGCCCCGGGATCTAAGAGGCCAGCCCTCCCGTCCGCTGACCCAGCCTGGGAGTGGGCAGAGCCCGTCCCCCAGCTTGCTCGTCCCTCCTGCCCCCACCAGAGGCCCGGGCGCTCGCCGGCCTGCAGAGCCTTCTCAGCGCCAGCGTGGTATTAATAACATCTCTCGGCTCCGAGTGCCTCTTTAATTCCCCTGCTTAAAGCACTCTGGAATCCTGAGCGCTTGCCCCTTAGCCTCCGGCTGCTCCACTGCCTTAATGGTCTTTTATGGAGGCTCCGTTCTGAACGTGCCTCCCAGCCCGAGTAAATCACGTCGGCTGGGTCATCCCTGCCTGCGAGTTTATTAACTTCTTACAAGAGGTGCAAAGGACCACAGGGAGGCCTGGCTGCGCCCCGCGCCCCCCGCTCTGTCCTACCCGGTCCCAGCCTGGTCCCTTGCCTGGTGGGGGTCTCAGGGGGCGAGCTGGCTGAGGACTTGGACGGGAAGAACGCCGACGCGGCTCTCCCGGCCACTGCCCGCCCCTCCCACACATTGAGACGTTTGTCGCGTGATTCGCGAACCCTGCAAGATGCCCAGCTTCAAAAGGAGCCTGCTCCAGCTTTGTTGAATTTTGAGTCCCGCCTGCGGCTGCCTTGACTATAAGGCCTGTGGGCTGGGCGCTCCCCACCCAGGCTAGGTAGAGGCCCAGAGACCAGGAATTGTGAGCTGGACACGGGGGTGGGGGGGGAGTGGAGGCGAGCGCCGTGAGGGACAGGTTCCCGGTACAACAGTCACCTGTGCATCAGCTGCCCGGCGCACCTCACTGGGCACAACAATCACGCAGCAGCTACCGGGGGTATTGGTGGCCTTGTGCCTGGGTCACCTGGGGCACTGGCTGACTACCTGGTGCCTCAGTGATGTGGGAGACACCAGATCTGCAGCAGAGAGTGGGGGACACCCCCAGAGCAAGCCACTGGACCCCAAGATTGGAACTGGAAGAGGCAGAGATGGATGCAAGGCGTTCGTGACGGGGACTGTGTGGGGGTTCGATGGGAATTCCCTGCATTATCCCTCGATTCTCTGTAAGCCTAAGCTGCTCTAAGAAACCTTTTTTTTTTTTTCTTAAAGAGGCAAGCAGGGCTGGCGCCGTGGCTTAACAGGCTAATCTTCCGCCTTGCGGCGCTGGCACACCGGGTTCTAGTCCCGATTGGGGAGCCAGATTCCATCCCGGTTGCCCCTCTTCCAGTCCAGCTCTCTGCTATGGCCCGGGAAGGCAGTGGAGGATGAACCAAGTCCTTGGGCCCTGCACCTGCATGGGAGACCAGGAGAAGCACCTGGCTCCTGGCTTCGGATCAGCGCGATGCGCCGGCCGCAGCGGCTATTGGAGGGTGAACCAATGGCAAAAAGGAAGACCTTTCTCTCTGTCTCTCTCTCTCTCACTATCCTCTCTGCCTGTCAAAGAAAAAAAAAAAAACAAAAAAGAGGCAAGCAGGGGTGTGGCTCAGGAGTCAAGAAACCACTCATGGTGCCTGTGTCTCATATCAGAGGGCCTGGGTTCAAGTCCTGGCTCTGCTTCTGACTCCTGTTTCCTGCTAACGCACACCCCGGGAGGCAGAGGTGATGGCTCCAGTCATGGAGTTCCTGCCGCCCCTGGGGGAGACCCAGACTGAGTTCCGGGCTCCTAGCTTCGGCCTGGCCCGGCGCTGGCAGTTGTGGGCATTTGGAGAGTAAACCAGCAGGTGCATGGGCTGGGTGTGGAGCAGCCATCCTCAACTGTGCCTGCAGGCAGAACATTCCGGAGACAACAGCTGCACCTGCACCGGAGTCGCCGCCCACGGACCATGGTCCGCTCCCTCCCACTTGACCCCTGCAGGCCAACCCCACCCAGGAACACACCGAGTGTCCACTGCCTGGCACTGTCACCGCTCCCCACGGTACGCAGAGAAGAGCTCAAACCCCTCTTCGTGTCCTCTGCCTCTTTTTTCCCTCTCATCGCGCGCCCCTCCCCTCCCTGCCACGGCCACCCCCACCCCATGGTCTGACTTAACTCTGAGTGTGACGTCTAAGATGACCTCACGGGTATTGGTTTATTTACCTCGCGTCTGTCTCCCCCAGCAACGCGTCAGCCAGCCTCATGAGGGTGGGGACCGTTCCCTGCTCTCCCAGGCCCCACAGGAGGTGCTCAGTGGGTGTTTGTGGAGTGAATGAATGAACCCTCGCCTGGGAGAGGCTCACTCGCAAGTTCAACTGGGGCAGCCCAGTCTCCTCCTGCCCCAGGACCTTGCCCCAGTCCTGGGAGTGGGAAGTGGGGTCCACCCAGCACTCCCTGCCTGAGTGTCCCCCTTGGTGCCCAGCTAGGGGGTGACGGCTGTTCCGAGGGAAATGGGTGCTCCTGTGCTGGGCGCCGGGAGCAACCCCACCCCCACCAGCGGGCAGATGGCACCGTACTTCCTGGGAGACAGAAATGCCACGTTTAAATGGCTCCGTGGCTGCCCCGTGGACCCTCCAAGTCAGCAGGCGGAGGCTGGGGGCTGCCCCTTCCCACTTCTGCCCTTGGCTGCCTGGCCTCTGCTGGGAAGCGTGGAGCCTGTGCCCTTGGCCTGGGGAGGGGAAAACACTGCCCCCCCCCCCGGGGACCTGGCCTGGACAAGAACACCGGTGGGGGTGGGGGGAGTAGAAGGAGGTGGAGAAGGAGGAAGGAGCAGCCCGTGGGCGGCTGTCTGGGGCGTGGGCTGGAAGGCCCAATACAGAGCCTGGCTCAGCTGCCGTCTTGGAATGGGCCGGGGCTCCGGGGGTCGGCAGGGCTGCTGGCAGGTGGAGTGGGGCTGTTCTTTCTCCCACCATGAAAGACTCTGGCACCCTATCACCTCCCGAGACCCCTTCGGTCCCCAGCACACGACAGCTCCCCGCAGCTGCCAAGTGAGGCTGCTGCTGCTGCCCCCACCCAAGGCCCCTCTCCCCTGCACCCCTGCCGCCACCAGGAGGCTCTGGCCTGCTCAATCCCACCCAGGTGCCTACACAGGCCCCTTGGTGGCCCAGCTCTGGGCTGTCCTGGTGCCTCCCCATGCCCACCTGGAACCCCTTCCCCGCCACTGCCCAGCCCCTGCCTCGCAGGACCCCCACCTTCAGCCTGGTCTCTGTCTGCTCACTCAGTGCCTGCCTCTCCCTGGGCCCCGCTGCCTCCCAGCCCTGTCCCTTGTCTGAGCTCCTCCACCCCTGCCCCTGCTCACCAGTCTTGGGAGGCAGCCATTTCCAAGCAGGTCCCCAGTCTCAGGCCCCATCCTTGCGACCTCACAGGGCAGGCACTGCCACTCTCTCCATCCTCGGCCAAGGAGGTGGACAGGTGGGTGTTCAGAGAGGTCAAGACATTTGCCCAAGGGTGCAGAGCTGAGGTCTTGGGGAATCATGGTGCCCAGATCTGAGTGGGGGACCCTGAGTTAGCATTTCTAGGTGGCAGAGCCTGCACGAGGGGCCCAGGTGGAGCAGCTGGGTCTGGAGCCGTCTGCGGTGGACCCAGGGGAGCTCAGCCACAGGCACCGAGGATTTATCCAGAACACAGGGAAATCCTGAGCCAAGGGAGAGACTCGGGACAGAGCAGATCAGAGCAGGCCCCGGGGGAGGGAAGACCCCTCCCCAGTCTGCATGACCCCGCAAGGCAGGCAGAGCCAGCGCCGCCCTGGCCAGCACAGAGGAGCTGGGGGTGGGAGGCGTGGGGGGGCCCTGAGTCTGTCTGCCTGAGGACAGTGCTGCCCACCTCGCTAGAGTGTGGGGGGATCACAGCGCACATGCAGTGTATATGTAGTACATGTATGTTGTATGTGTAGTATATAGTGTATACACAAGGCATATATAGTGCATATGTGGTGTATACATGCTGTATGTGTAGCACATACATAGTGTGTACATAGTGCCGTGTAGTGCAGAGTGCACACACATATACGTGAGAGTATACTCACGTATGTGGTGTGTACGTCGGGCACACTACTGCACAGGTGTGTATATAGTGCACATGTAGTGTACGGTATGTACGAGTGTGTGGTGGTGAACGTGATAACCACCACTCTACAGAAACCAGCCCTCAGGCTGAGGCACCTGCTAGGGTTCCGGGGGGGACGACGCTGCCATCTCCACTCCGGCCCCTAGGGGGCGCACAGCCTGCCTGCCGGAAGCCACCCTCCAGGCCCCACACAAGCCCATGGACACTGCTGTTTGTGGACTGATTTATTATTGAAACAACTTGCATTGACTTTAAAGGAAGTTGAATGAGAAGAGATCTTTACCTGTGTCTCCTAAATCCAAGACCTACAAAGAAAGCAGAGAAGCCTGGAAACAGATGGCCCTGTGTGGCCTGGCCGCCTGCCCTTGTGGGACGGGAGGCCTGGGCACGGCTTCTTTTCCTGCCTCCGACGGAAGAACACGGGCCCGAGAGCTGTGTCCCCTCTCCTCCCGCGGTGGCTGAACGTGGAGGCCCCGGCCCCAGGATTCCTGGCACCCTGGGGGTGGGGGGCAGGCGGCCATCTCGGTGTGGCAGGGTTTGGGGCTGGGGAGAGAGCTCTGGTTCCCGGATGCCCATGGAGAGGGAGGACTTACAAGTGTGTCCGAGGAGCCCATAAGGCTGCTTGGTGTGTGTCCGTGTCCCTGTGTCTGTGTGTGTCCGTGTCCCTGTGTCTGTGTGTGTGTATGGGGGGGGGGGGCCTGAGCATTCAGTGGGGCCTGGCCTGGAATAGGCCACCCACTGGAGATGTGAGGGAGCACTCCCCCACCTGCGGGCTGCCTGCCTCTGTGCCAAGCTGCCCGCAGCCAAGAGACATGTGGGGGCTCCTTCTCCCCCAGCGAATCCGAGCTGGGAGTCCCCGCTCTCCCAGGGCTGGCCGAGGGGCACCTGCAGTGGTGGTCGATGGCCAGCGGGAAGGTGGAGCAGCACAGTGAGACCCCAGGGGATTGGGGGGGAGTGGGGAGGGGGAGACAAGTGGAGGGGAGACATCACACAGGGAGGGAAGGTGCCAGACTCGGGAGAGAGGGCCACAGAGGCTGCTGGAGCGACTCTCAGTGCGGACAGCGAGCGAAGCCTCCAGGGAGCGGGGCAGGCAGATGCAGGGGCAGATGTCAGCCTGTGCCCGGGGGAGGGGGGGGCAAGGTCTCTGCTGGACCTGGTGGGGGGCGCGGGTCCCTCCCCCGCCAGAGCCCCCGACACACACGAGCCGGCGGGAAAGCAGCTCGTTGGTGACTTCAACCAGGTCCGCTGGAACGGCTGCAGAAAAACCAGCCCGGCTGAATGTGTCTCCCCGCCTGTCATCCTCATTTCGCTTTTGTCTTGCGAATAAAGAGGCTCCGAAACTGCTGAGGCTCTGCACAGCGCCGCGCAGTCCCGGCCGGCTCCTGCCCGGTGTCGTCCTCTGCTCCGCGCGGCTGTGTGTCCCCGGCTATGTGGCCCTGCCTGACCGGGCGTGACGGCGTCCCCGTCTCCATCACTGTCATCTGGAGCATCAGTGCTCTGGCCCCTCCCCCTCGCTCCCAGGGAGCCCCCAGCCCCTCGGCCTGACCCCGTCACTTCCAGCTGTCTCCATGGCTCAGCCCGCAGATTGACAGGGCCCATAAATCACTGTGGCAAGGCGGGCCCTGGGAGGGAGCACGGGCCCAAATGCTGACACAGCGCCAGCCGGCGGTGGGGTGGGGGTGGGAGTGTGCAGATTTGTGGGAAATTGCTGGGGTGTGGAGCCCATGGCGTCTCTCCCTTCCCAGTTCAGCCAGGCGTCTTGGTCGAAGAATCCGTGTCAGAAGCTCTCAAATTAGCTTTGCTCAGTTTCATGGAAAAAGCACGAGAAAGTGGATGTGAAACGAGTGGGATTTGGGTTCGACCACAAGGAGAACTTACTGTGACGGGGCTAACATTGGAGAGGAGAGAGATGGGAGTGGTGCAGTCCCTTGGCAGGGAGTGGATGAACTCTAGGAGCGTCTCCTGGGCGGTTTGGCTAGGAAGCTGCCTGGAGACCGGGAGGGACCAGGCGGTGTCTGCTCTCTGGGAGGGGACGCTGGGGGCTGGAACAGCACAGGGGTAGGCAGCAGGGGCTTCGGAGACGGGTGGTTGGTGCTGAGTCCCGGCCTCCCCTGAGCTGCCGTGTGACTTAGCAGCCTGCTCGAGCTGGCCGGTCTCTGTGGACTCGGCTGTGAAGGTTCCAGTGCAGCGTTCGCAAGTCCGTGGCTCAGCACAGTGCATACAGCAAGGGCAAGACGGTCACCTCTTCTTCTTTTAATTACTCCCGCATCTATCTGAAGGGCAGAGTGATGGAGAGAGGCAGAGAGAGAGAGAGAGAGAGAGAGAGAGAGAGAGATCTTCCATCCATCCACTGGTGCACTCCCCAAATGGCCACAACAGCCAGAGCTGGGCCAGGCCAAAGCCAGGAGCCAGGAGCTCCATCCAGGTCTCCCATGGGGGGGCAGGGGCCTGAGCACTTGGGCCATCATCATCTGCCTCCCCGGAGCATTAGCAGGAAGGTAGCTCAGACGTGAGGTGTGGCCGGGACTGGTACCAGGCACTCCGATGCGGATCTGAGTGTCCCGAGCAGCTCGACTTTTCTAAGCCTTGGAGTCCCCATCCACAAGACGCGAATGTCTAACCCCACTCACTCAATTCGACACAGCTCTGGAACCCCTACCCTGTGCCAGGCTCTGTTCCCGGCCCTGGGGGATCGGCTGTTCCCGTACCAGACAAGGTTCCAATCCTCATGGGTCTACCATTTTTAGCTGGGGGCAAGGGAAGGAGCACACAGGAACGAATCTCTGTGCTACAAGAAAACGAGGCCACACCGGGGTGAAACAGAGAGGAGGAGGGAGGCTGTCTCCTGCAGGGTGTCAGGGTGGCTGCTGTGACGAGACAGAGAGCTTTGGGAGGGAGCGGGCCGTGCAGACACCGGGGATGAGCGTGTGGGTGGCAGGGTCAGCACGTGCAAGGGTCCTGGGGCAGCAGTGTGCTGGGCACACAGGAACAGCCGGGCAGTGAGTGTGGTTGGAAGGGAGGGAGGAGGGGGAGTGGCAGGAGAGCTAGCCGCCGTGAGGACCTCGTCTCCGGCCCTGAGGACATGTGGTGCTCTCACAGAATTTTGATAGCGGAGTTCATCTGCGCTGGGAGCCCTTTCCGCTCCGACGCCCTGGACCGGCTGGACTCTGTGCTGCCTCTACCTGTCTGGGACTTGGAGCCCAGCATGCCCGAGGCACTGCTCCCTGCTCGCCGCAGTCTGTTTGAGCTCTGTATCAGCTCCAGGCCACGCAGCTCTACGCCGGCCTGGCAGCTGCGCGTGTGTTTTTGTGAAAGTGGCCAGGACGCTCCGGGAGGGTCTGTCCCTGCCGGAAGCAAACAGGCCATCTGCTGTGGAGGACAGGGGCTGAGCTGGCCCTCACTTTTCAGGCAGCTTTGGAAATGTCTGTCGGGGGCTGGGGCTGTGGCGTCGCGGGTAAAGCTGCCGCCTGCGACACCAGCACCCTCTATGGGCACGGGTTCAAATCCTGGCTTCTCCACTTCCAATCCAGCTCCCTGCTGGCATGCCTGGGCGGGTAGTGGAGGATGGCCCAAGTGCGTGGGAGACCTGGAGGAGGCTCCTGGATCCTGGCCTTGGTCCAGCCCAGCCCCGGCTGTTGTGGCCATTTGGGGAGTGGGCTGGCGGATGGAAGGCTTCTCTCTGTCTTTCCTTCCCTCTCTCTGTAACTTTTTCAAATGAATAAATTAAAAAAAAAATGTCTCTCTCTCTCTCTCTCTCTCTCTCTCTCTCACACATACCCCTCAACCCCAGAGGGACACAATCACAGTGTCTTTCCCCCAAAGGCCACCCAGAGGATCGTGAGTGCCGAGAAAGCGAACACGTGACTTGTGCACCACCTTCCCCAAGGCTGCAGCCTGCGCAGACATCGCTAATCGATCCTAGGCCTCTTCATGCTGAGCTCAGGGCTCTGGAAGGAGATGTCGGCTGCTTCTGCTGCAGGGACAGCCTGTCCTGGGGGTGGGGGATGACATTAGCCTAACCTGTCCCTGAACCTGGCCGTCTGCTGTACCCACTGGCTGTGACTGTGGTACGGGACGCAAAGTTGGTGCAGCCTCAGGGGGCGGCTGGGTCTCCTGCTCCCCGGCAGGTGCTCCGAGGAGCTGGGACTGCTGGAGTCTCTGCTGAGACCTGCTGCAGCTGTCAGACACGGATCAGGCTTGTGACTGGGGAGCCCAGACGAGGGGACCAGCTGGCGATGAGCTGGCGAAGGACGTGGTTCCTGAGAGCCAGTCCTTCCCTGGGCTCAGACATGCAGATCGGGTCTGGGGCCAGGAACGCGGCCTCTCCAAGTGCAGACCTGGAGGGGAAGAAGGGACAGAGGTCTGACCATGAAGGGGACAGCACAGGGGAGGGACACATGGCCCAGCCTTGGCCCCAGCCCAGGGCTCTGCATTCTAGGATGTCCCTAACATCCTTTGCTATCAGGCATTGCGCCCGGGGTCCCTGGGGTTTGTAGACGATGGAGGCGCCGCCTGGAGGTGACACATGGTACCTGTCAGGTACATGAATCTACCCGATACCAGGCTGGGCTCTGCCAAGCCACAGGAGGCAGAGTGATGGAGTGGAGTCAGGCAGCCCTGTCTTGACGCCCTGTGGTCGCCTCAGCTACAAAATGCATTGCCCGTTTCCATGAGCAGAGCTCCCAGCCTTTCCCCACCTTGTCACAACCTGCAGCCGGGCTTTCAGCCAGTGCTGAGCTTGGCAGGGTGAACTTGCTTCGTGGGATCCAGGGCCTCTCTCGCGCTCGGCTCTGCCTCGGGCTGGCGGGGCGGCGGTGAGCTTGTCCGTCAGGACTCGGGGAACCTTCGCTGCACCCATCTCTGGGCTTGGCATGAGGACCCAGCAGGGGACGACGGCAGGTGGCACGTGTGCCTACATCACGCGGGTCTGGATAGGGTCTCGTCCCTGGCCACTGTGGCCATCAGGAGCCAGCACCATCGGCACTCAGCCTGATTTCACTGTGGGTGGGGGCTTCTCTCTGAGGCTGTTCCACGGGCGCCATGGTGGGGACAGGGGCAGGGCGAGCCTCAGGGTGCTCCCCTGACTTCCTGGAGGAAGGGGCCTGCGGAGCTACTATGCGAGGAGCCAGGGTGGGGCAGCCACATCCTGGGTGTGTCCTGCTCTTGGCTGTGGTGTGCAGAGCGGAATGAACTCCCTGGGCAAAACCCGGGGGCCTGGGGGAAGTGTCAGCTCTCCCACCGCCTGACCTTGGGGCCTGGGCTCGAGGCTCCGAGGGGGTGAGACGCAGGGCCGCCTCCAGTGAGGCTCCCAGCTGTCACTCAGTGTGCCTGGAGCCCTGCCCTGTGCCAGACGTGACGCTCAGGCAGGCCCAGCGCCGGCCGCCAGGTCCTCCGCTGGAACAGACCATCACGCAACACAGCCACAAGGACGATGCCCGTTCTCAGAGCTCAGAGAAACCTTTGCCCCAGCTGTGTGTTTCAGGTGCTAACTTTTATTTTTCTTCAGAGCAAGGCCATGTTCCCTATTTTACGAGCGACTCCAGTGCATTTGGATTTCCTTGGCAATACGCACAGGAGTAGACCTAGCGGGTGGGATAAGGCGTGAGCGCCCCCAGGCCAGCCCCGGGCAGGCTTTGGAGAGCTCGTGGTTCCAGAGCTAGGGGGCCGATGCGATTGTGGAGAACGGGGTGAGCTCTCGGCAGGTGTGGGCCCAGGCACCCTGGGAGAATCTGCCACGTGCTGTTCCAGCTTCCCAGAAGACATCTAGGCAGGGAGAGGGATGCAGCTCACTGCCCTGCGAGAGCGTCTGGGGGAGGAGGGTGCGTGAGCCGAGATCCTCGCCACACCGTGGAAAGTTCCAGAACAGGAGAGGCAGAGGAGGAGGCACCTCCACGGAGACCACCAGTGGGGCGGGGAGGTGACAGTGGGGAAGGGAAGGGGGTCTCCAGCACTGAAGGAGGGAGAGGCAGAGAGGAGTGCGAGGTGGGGAGGGGGCTGGAGAGCTCCCGGGTGGGGCTGGGGGTGGGCCGGGTTGCAGGTTCTTTCTGGCCCTTATGCAATCCCACCATGGCAGGAGGCCGTGTCCCACCGTCCTCTGGACTGGAAAGAGAGGAGACCGAGGGGCACGCCTGTTTCCCCAACATACAGGATTGTGGCGCCAGCTGAGCGCCACTCCGGGGCGGTCAGGCAGCGGTCTCACAGGGCAGGAGGCACTGCTGATCTCCCACCGGGGGCGCCTCCCTGCCGAGGGCCACCTCCTCCCTCGCTGGCTCGGTGGCCGGCTTTTCCGAGCCCGCAAACCCGCAGTGCGAGCTGCCTCTCTCCCCAGACGAGGACCTGCCTGACAGATGAAATCTTTATTATGAGTTTTATGTGCGTGTATGAGTGCGTGTGTGGGTGCGTGTGTGTGTGTGTGTACGTGAGTGCGTGCACATCTGGGGCCCAGGCGGCAGCCGAAATCCCGGCAAACGTGGCTCATGAATATTCCACGGCGGCGCCTGCCACATTTTGCAGTCATTGATTATTTATACGCGAAATAACGAAAGCGTCATAAATAATGGAGGTGCCTGCATCCCAGCCCGTCCTCTGCGCAGCTCGCGTCTGGCCCAGGTGAGGCGGTGAGCTCTCCACGCCAGAGAGCCTGCCTGGGACGCGCGCTGTGGTGCAGCGGGTTAAACTGCCCCTTGCAATGGCTGCTAGCCCATATGGAAGTGCTGGTTCGAGTCCCAGCTGCTCTGCGAATCTGCGCCTACTCCCTGCGCATGCGCCTGGGAAGCAGCAGAGCATGGCCCACGTCCCTGGACCCCTGCCGCCCACATGGATGGAGTCCCTGGTTCCTGACTTTGGCCTGGCCCAGATTTGGCTCTTGTGGCCATTTGGGGAGTGAACCAATGCATGGACGATCTCTCTCTCTCTCTAGCTCCTGACCTTTCAATAAAATAAATAAATCTTTTTAAAAAATTGTACAATTCTCACCTGAGAATCCAAGGAAGGAGGTGTGTGTGGCACAGGAGTTTGAGTGTGTGTGCCCACTTGCCGGCTCGGCCTTCTACACTGTGAACTCAGTAGGGCGCCTCCAGGGGGCAGAGACAGAGGCCCTGGATTGTAGGATCCTGTTCCAGCCTCCTGGAGACTGTTGATTCGGGAGAGGCTCCTCCCCGTGCTGCCTGCAGTCACAGCAGGTGTTAGTGGGACAGAGAGCCTGGAATCAGCCTTGCCCCCCCCCCCCAAGCCCAGGCCTCCCAGGCTGCTACTGAGGCTCTGGAGGGAGTGCAGGGGTCCCGGGGGGCCAGGGCGTGGCAGTGAGCAGACAGAGGCCTGGGGCTGGAGGCGAAGCCTCTGTCCAGTTCCCCACTGAGGACGTTTCTACCCCCAAGGCGCTGCTGTTTTCTGGGGTGCTCCCCACCCCCGGTTCCTCCAGCCCGGCCAGCACCTGTCAGCAGGTGCATGAAAGTACACCTTGCAGAGATGCGTGGTGAGGGTGGCTCTCCCAGGGCTGGGCAGGAGGAGCGCCTGGGCCGGTCCACTCTCCCTTTCCACCGCTGTGCAGGGAAGGGCCAGGCTGGGCCAGGCTGGGCCAGGCGTGGGCAGGTGCGGGGAGGAGTGCGCAGTGTCTCCGGGGCCGTTGAGTGTGGAGCGTGTGGATCGGGACTGCGATTTAGTCACGCAAAGGAAAAGTTGAGCAAAACAAAAACGCTCATCCCCGGTGCACGGTCACCAGGGCGGCTGCCTGAAAACATGTTTAAATTAAAAGTCTCATTTTGAGCGAATCCTGGATTCGCCTACAAGTGTAAGAAACGAGACAGATTCTGTGTGTCCTTCACCCAGTTGTCCCAAGGTCAACAGCTTGCAAAAATGCAGGATGACGTCATGCCTGGAAACAGATGCTGACGCTGTCCATCCATCTTTGCCCAATTTCCGTAGTTCTCCATGGGCTAATTGGTGTGTGTTTGTGAATTTTATCTTGTGTGTGAAGCTGCACTTATGCTGCCGGTCAGGAGATGGGACAGCTCCGTCAGCGCCAGGGTCCCTGTGTCATCTTCTGTAACCACATCCACCTGTTTCCCCACCCCCACCCCCAACCCCATGCTTGGCCCCTGGAACAACTTTGTCTTCTCCATCTCCGTCATCTTGTCACCGTGCTTCAAGATTTATTTTATTTTTTGAAAGGCAGAGGTGCAGAGAGAGAGAAAGAGAGAGAGAGATCCTCTATCCACTGTTTCATCCCAAAATGGCCCCAACAGCCAGGACTGGGCCAGGCCAAATCCTGGAGCCTAGAACTCCATCCGGGTCTCTCACGTGGGTGCAGGGGCCCAAGCACTTGGGTTGTCTTTCCCTGCTTTTCCAGGCGCGTTAGCAGGGAGCTGGATCGGAAGTGGAGCTGCCGGGACGTGAACCAGCACCTGGGAAGGATGCTGGCATTGCAGGCAGGGGCTTACCCCACTGCACCCCAACACTAGCCCCCACCATGTCATCTTGAGTATAAAAGGAGTCACATGGAAACTCTGGGGGTTGGTTGATCCTTTCTGCACCGGTGGGTATTTCACGGCGTGGGTGGCCACGGCCAGTGTAACCATTCTGCCACTGCAGGGCGTATGGGTGGCCGCCAGCCTGCCGCCATTACAGATGGAGCTGATTTTGGGGTGCTCTTAGGAAACTCCGCTGTCCAGACCCTGGCAGGTTCTGATCCAGGTGAACGTTGGTCCAGGGTGACACCTGGGGAGGCGTGGAAGCGTGCGTGGTCCTGGTCAGCGCAGGTCGCACGTCTGGGTTCTGATTCTCATCGTGTCACCGTGAAGAGCTGGGCAGTTCCAGGGTTTCCCACGGTGGCTTCTGTCTGCTCCGAGCAGGATGGAGGCTGTTTGGGTCAGGGCAGGAAGCTGTGGTCTGGCCTTGGGAGGATGTGTGTCCCACCTTCATCTCCTCATTGACTCACCAGGCCCCATCCCCAAGCGACCCCTCAATGAGAGAAAAGTGCACTGAGGGCCACGAAGCTCCAGGACTGCTACGGTGCAGAGACCTGGGGCCGCCCGCAGGCGGGGGAGGGGCTCCGGCTTCTCAGCCGTGATTGGGAAGGGGGGGGGGTCCTGGGGACAGCAGGTCCCGGCTGCACACTTCTCATTGCGGCCCATGCAGCCAAAATCGCTCAGACTTGAGAGCATCCCTTGCGGCTTAAGCCCCTCTCGGCCCCTGGATCTTTCACAAGGCCAGACTGCACCCCAGCTCCCCCTCCGTATCGTCCTCCCCACCACCCCCTCCAAAGGCCTTTGCCCTACTTCCCTCTCTCCCCTAGGCTCTCCCTCTCCGGCTCCAGGCTGAGGCTGGGACTGTTTAATGGTAGCTGGTAGATGCAGCAGCACTGCCCAGGGGGATGGCTCTTAGCCCCAGGCCAGGCACCGGGCACTTCCCGCCCAGCCGCAGGGCTCGGCCGGCGAGCAGGGGGATGAATTACTGCTGCTGCTTTTTTACGGTACACAACGCACAGACTCCACTCATCTCAAAGTCATTTACAATGAATTATTCATCTGCTTGAGAAAAGTCTTCAGCTGGAGGGGGAAATTGCTCTCTGCTTCCTGGCCCTGGGCTGCCCTGCGACAGCCGGGGAGGGACTCCCGGGCCGGAGAGATCCCGGAGGGCGCGGGGACGCCTGAGCGGTGGGCACCCAGGCACCCAGCCTGCTCCAGGAGGGTGTTGCTGGGTCCCAAAGTCTCTGCTCCTCCCCCAGGTCCAAGTTCATGTCAGGTAACCCCTCCCCTGTCTCCTCCATCTCTCCTTTCTTCATTTCCTTCTGGAAACATTGAGTGCAGCCAGCGCCTGACTCATGATAGCTCAACCTGTGAGTTCTCGACTTTAGGAGGATACAAAAGTATATGTATATATATCTATATAGATGTATGTATATATCTATATCTGTGGGGCTGGCACCGTGGCGTAGCAGGTTAAGCTGCCGCCTGCGGGGCCGACATCCCATATGGATGCGGGTTCCAGTCCCAGCTGTGCCACTTCCGATCCTGCTCCCTGTTAATGTGTCTGGGAAAGCAGTGGAAGATAGCCCAGTCCTTGAACCCCTGCACCCATGTAGGAGACCCGGATGAAGCTTCTGGTTCCTGGCTTCGGATTGGCCCCACCCTGGCCGTTGCGGCCATTTGGGGAATGAACCAGCGGATGGAAGACCTCTCTGACCTCTCTCTGACTCCCTCTCCTTCTCTGTCACTCTTCCTTTCAAATGAATGAATTACTCTTTTTTTTTTTTTTTTTAAGCCACATGTCACTCCTGCTTCCACTTCATGGGCGTCTCAGGGCTGCTCCTAACTTCAGATGTGCAGGGAAAAGCCACCGGCCGTGCACCCTGTGGGAGGGCAGAGGTGTGCCCGTGAGCGCCCTGCCAGCTGTCGGAGAGCGGGCGCGGCTCATGGCAACACAGAGCGAGAGGCAGGTGGAGACGACAGAGGCACGAGAGCGCTGATCCGGGGCTCAGCCCAGGAGAGAGCTCTTCCTGGAAGGCACGCGGGCAGCCTCTGGGTTAGGCCTCCAGCCCCCGACACCTCTTGTGGCTCTTTGATCCTGGGCAGGTGAGTCCACGTGTCCCCCGTGGCCTGGGGAGATGGAGGCCACGCAGCCGCGCTCCACTCTGCTCCCGCCTGTGGCCAGGGCAGCACGCGAGCTGATGGCTGCAGCCCCGGTGCGGTGTGCGATGAATTTGTTCACACATTTTCCCTGCCTCGCGCCGCTGAGCTGCTTCTCACGGGTGGGTTCTGAGGGTGTCTGAAAACAAGGCCATTCCCCTGGAAAACGGGAGGGGGTGGGGGTGGGGCTGCCTCCAGGCTGAGGACGAGGAAGCAGGCTCTCGCCCAGGGGCCCCAGACCTCACGGCTCCTTCCTTCCGTCATTTATTCACTCAACACACGTCTCCTGGTTGCCTTTCACATGCACTCTGCTGTGGCCAGCACGCCTCGACGTTGTTCCTCTTTTCCAGGCTAAGAGGAGAGCGATGGTCCCACCCCAATCTCCCGAATGCCAGGCCTGGGCAAGGGAGTGGAAAATCCTTTGAAATTCCCAATAAATAAATAAAAATAACTTGGAGAGCTTGTCGCCATGGAGACCAAAGGCTTGGTTGGTCGTCATGGCAACCCTGGGACAGCCGCTGCCTCAAGTGATCTGCATGGTTGAGAAAGAAGGGCTGTGGGGTGGAGAGACAGGGCCCCAGCCACAGGGCGAGCAGCTGATTTTCCAGGCAGGGCAGAGCAAGGGCAGAGTTGGGGGTGCGAGGGGAGAGCACACTGTTTTCTGGAACTTTCTTTCCCAGCAAGCTGCCACGCTTTTCACCAGCATTATCCTGAGAGGCGCCTGAACCTCCGCTTCCCCGGGCCCCAGGGCTGCGAGGGGAGCCAGGCCTCCTCCCTGCACAGCTGCCTGGGCGTCTCCATGACAACACCGGCCCCTCCCCTCCGTGGGAGCCAGCCCCTGCCTGGGACCTCAGGGAGTTGCCCAGGTAACCGGCTCCCTTGCCCCACTTCCCTGCCAACCAGACCTCCTCCGCCCTTCCCCCTCTTCTGGATGGGAGCCGGGAGTGCAAGGGGTCACCATGGAGACCTGGCTTCCCCACCCCCTCCCCTGCACCTGTCTCAAGACAGCTGTTGGGACAGGGTCTGGGGAGGAGGGGTCTGCCGCAGGAGGGGAGAAATGACTGAGACTCTCTGGGGCCAAGGAAGAATGTTCTGGTTCCTTGAGAAGTGTCCCTAGGCAGGTGCTGGGCGTCCTGGGCCCCCGGGTGCACCTGTGTCTGGGGTCTGAGGTCGGAGCCCGCCTGGCAGGAACATCTCGCTCCTGCCCTGCTGTTCCCCAGCCCAGCCATGGGCCTTGGAGAGAGAACACTCAGGTGGTTAATGAGCATTTATTTCCCAAACGAGGAGACAGCTACATGATTAGTTGTTATTTTATCTTGCTAATGAAAATACATAAAAAACCGAAATGGCCAATTAGCAAGGCCATTCATTCCCCAGGTCGCGGCTGCTTCTTTCCAGAGAGCGGCTTTCTCTGGGCTGTAGCTGCCCTGCACCAGAGCACCTGCCCCGAGACCCCTCCTCACCCCTGCCCGCGTGCCCCCTGCCTTCCTGGCTTTTGGGTCCTGATGGATCTTGTCAGCACGCAGGTGAACTGGTGGAGGGGTGGCTACGGAACCCCCACACTGGGTCCTCTTGCCCACGTGCAGCCACTGACCTGGGGTGATGGAAGAAAGGAGGGGTTTACTGCTGAGCCTGAGCAGGGAGCCGGGCAGCCCTGGCGAGATTCCCAAGCTCTGCAGGGGTTGGGGTAAAGGTCCTTACAGACTGAGAGGTGCGTGTTCAGCCCACGCCCAGCAGTGGCCGCGGCCCTCGTGGGTGGCTCATCGAGACCAGCATGTTTCTTAGGGATTTTGATGCTGGCACTGTGGGCTCCAGGGGGTCTGGGGGCTGTGTGCTGCTGGTGGTTGCCTTTTGCTCAGGGCCTGTGGACCATCCAGATATGATTTATGGGGGAGTCCAGTGATGGGGACCTTGTAGGGATGAGGGGACCACGCCCTCAATTCAGCAAGCGCATTTTAGTGTGAGAGAGAGACAGAGAGAAAGGTCTTCCTTCCGTTGGTTCACCCCCCAAATGGCCGCTACGGCCAGCGCGCTGCGCCGATTCAAAGGCAGGAGCCAGGTGCTTCCTCCTGGTCTCCCATGCGGGTGCAGGGGCCCAAGCACTTGGGCCATTCTCCATGCCTTCCCGGGCCACAGCAGAGAGCTGGACTGGAAGAGGAGCAACCGGGACAGGATCCGGCACCCCAGCCGGGACTAGAACCCGGGGTACCAGCGCCACAGGCGGAGGATTAGCCTAGTGAGCCAAGGCGCCAGCCCCTTTCTTTCTTTTTAAACATTATTTATTTGAAAGGCAGAGCTACAGAGGGAGGGAAGGAAGGAGAGAGGGAGGGAGGGAGGGAGAGAGAGAGAGAGACATCCTCCATTCGTTGATTCCGCTGGTTCACTCCCCAAATGGCTGAAACTGCTGGGGCTGGGCCAGGCCAAAGCCAGGAGCCAGCAGCGTTTTCCAAGCCTCCCACGCAGGTGCAGGGGCCCAAGCACTTGAGCCATCTTCCCCTGCTTTTTCCAGGCCATTGGCAGGGAGCTGGATTGGAAGTGGAGCAGCCAGGACTCGAATGGGCACCTGTATGGGATGCCGGCTTCACAGGCAGGGGCTTCACCTGCTGCGTCTCCCCAACCCCCATATGTTTTTCTTTTTTCCCTATTTCAATGTCAGCTTGTATCTCTCCTTTTCCAAGAAGCCCACTCTGATAGAATGGGTGGGGCCAGCTGAGAGTCCTTTTACAGCCAGGTTTCCAGGACTCCTCCTTAACCCATTCTCCCCACTAGCATTGGGGTCCGGGACTGGTGGCTCTGGGGTCTGACAGCCCCCAGGCTGTTGCGAGTGCTCAGGCGGCAGGTCTTCTCCGAGCCAGGCAGGAGAGCAGAGAAAAGGCGGGGTGGGGGGAGGTTCTGAACGGGACCCCCGGCTGCCCCTGGTGAGCTGCATGAGTCAACCTTGTAGTTAGACTGGGTCCCTGCCAACACAGGAGGCTACATCCCAGCGAGTTTAGGGCGTGAGCCCCCAGCAGCAACAGAAGACAAAAACAGAACGAGTGCAATCTTCAGTGCTCAGAGGAGCAGGTGCAGGGTGGGGGGGCAGAGCTTCCAAGAAAGAGGCTTTGTGGTTGGGGTCCTCCATGGGCTTAATCCAGAGAACCGAGGAAGACGCGACCCCCGGAAATCCAAGAGCCGAGGGTCCCAGCTCGGCCCTAAAGATGCAACCTGTGAGACGGGACTGTCACCCCATTTTGTGGATGAATACACCAAGGCTTGGAGAAAAGGCAGCACTGTCCCCCAGGAGGCGATGAGGCCGATGGGCGCTGGGGGCCGGAGTCGCTGTGGTGAGCGGTGAGTCTCAGCCTGGACCCTCTGGCGGGATGGCGGCGAAAGCGCAGGTGCCAACTCTGGCTTCTTATCAGAAACTAGGCTGCTGTGAGAACAGAGCGCCCCTCGGCGACTTAGCACAGCCCCTCACAGCCCGCCACGGCCCCTCACAGCCGCCACGGCCCTCACAGCCCGCCACGGCCCCTCACAGCCCGCCACGGCCTCTCACAGCCCGCCACGGCCCCTCACAGCCCGCCACGGCCCCTCACAGCCGCCATGGCCCCTCACAGCCCGCCACGGCCCCTCACAGCTGCCATGGTCCTCACAGCCAGCCACGGCCCTCACAGCTGCCGCGGCTCCTCACAGCCACCACGGCCCCTCACAGCCGCCATGGCCCCTCACAGCCCGCCACGGCCCCTCACAGCTGCCATGGTCCTCACAGCCAGCCACGGCCCTCACAGCTGCCACGGCCCTTCACAGCCGCCACGGCCCCTCACAGCCGCCATGGCCCCTCACAGCCGCCACGGCCCCTCACAGCCCGCCACGGCCCCTCACAGCCCGCCACGGCCCCTCACAGCCAGCCACGGCCCCTCACAGCCTGCCACGGCCCCTCACAGCCCGCCACGGCCCCTCATAGCCAGCCACAGCCCCTCACAGCCGCCATGGCCCCTCAGCAACTTAGCACGGCCCCTCAGCCTGCCACGGCCCCTCACAGCCCGCCACGGCCCCTCACAGCCAGCCACGGCCCCTCACAGCCCGCCACGGCCCCTCACAGCCCTCCACGGCCCCTCACAGCCCGCCACGGCCCCTCATAGCCAGCCACAGCCCCTCACAGCCGCCATGGCCCCTCAGCAACTTAGCACGGCCCCTCAGCCTGCCACGGCCCCTCACAGCCCGCCACGGCCCCTCACAGCCAGCCACGGCCCCTCATAGCCAGCCACAGCCCCTCACAGCCACCACGGCCCCTCACAGCCAGCCACTGCCCCTCACAGCCTGCCACGGCCCCTCACAGCCGCCACGGCCCCTCACAGCCGCCATGGCCCCTCACAGCCCGCCACGGCCCCTCACAGCCCGCCACGGCCCCTCACAGCTGCCATGGTCCTCACAGCCAGCCACGGCCCTCACAGCTGCCACGGCCCCTCATAGCCAACCACGGCCCCTCACAGCCGCCACAGCCCCTCACAGCCGCCATGGCCCCTCACAGCCCGCCACGGCCCCTCACAGCCCACCACGGCCCCTCACAGCCCGCCACAGCACCTCACAGCCAGCCACGGCCCCTCACAGCCAGCCACGGCCCCTCACAGCCAGCCACGGCCCTCACAGCCCGCCACGGCCCCTCACAGCCCACCACGGCCCCTCATAGCCAGCCACGGCCCCTCACAGCCGCCATGGCCCCTCAGCAACTTAGCACGGCCCCTCAGCCTGCCACGGCCCCTCACAGCCCGCCACAGCCCCTCACAGCCCGCCACGGCCCCTCACAGCCCGCCACGGCCCCTCACAGCTGCCATGGCCCCTCACAGCCCGCCACGGCCCCTCACAGCCAGCCACGGCCCCTCATAGCCAGCCACGGCCCTCACAGCCCTCCACGGCCCCTCACAGCCAGCCACGGCCCCTCACAGCCAGCCACGGCCCTCACAGCCCTCCACGGCCCCTCACAGCCAGCCACGGCCCCTCACAGCCCACCACGGCCCCTCACAGCCAGCCACGGCCCCTCACAGCCCTCCACGGCCCCTCACAGCCAGCCACGGCCCCTCACAGCCAGCCACGGCCCTCACAGCCCGCCACGGCCCCTCACAGCCAGCCACGGCCCCTCACAGCCCACCACGGCCCCTCATAGCCAGCCACGGCCTTCACAGCCTGCCACGGCCCTTACAGCCCGCCATGGCCCCTCACAGCCTGCCACGGCCCCTCACAGCCGCCACGGCCCCTCACAGCCGCCATGGCCCCTCACAGCCCGCCACGGCCCCTCACAGCCGCCACGGTCCTCACAGCCGCCATGGCCCCTCACAGCCCGCCACGGCCCCTCACAGCCCACCACGGCCCCTCACAGCCGCCATGGCCCCTCACAGCCCACCACGGCCCCTCACAGCCCGCCACGGCCACAGGATGGTGGCTAGTACCATGCTGTGTTTTCTGTTCCACGCATCCGTCAGTCAACTCGTCAGCAAACCCTGAGTGTCAAGTATCTGGTACAAAGTTGGCTGAGCCTCAGTCCCTGTGCCAAGGGGCTCGCGAGCTGGTGAGAAAGCCACACGTCCAGACACGTGGCCAGCTGCACGAGGACAGGAGGGAGGTTTGAACAGAGCCTGCGGAGGGGCGGTGGTGGCCGGGGAGGGGGCAGCCGATTCGCCTTGCAGAGGAGGCTCAGGGGCTGTGGCGCTGACCCTCAAAAGGTGAAGCACGGGCGCCTGCTCTGGGCGGGGAAGCGCATGGCCGAGCCTGCCTCATGTCCTTGGCTTGCCTTCTGCACCTGTTCCCAGCAGCCCCTGGGGTGACGGATGTGGTCAGACTTCGCCGTGCACGGTCATGGGGCATCGTGGCCTTGCCGGCATCCGTGGGGGTGCTGCGGGCTCCAGTTGTCTCCTGACGTCTGCTCCGTTGAAGATGAA
This sequence comes from Lepus europaeus, assembly GCF_033115175.1. Taxonomy (NCBI): domain Eukaryota; kingdom Metazoa; phylum Chordata; class Mammalia; order Lagomorpha; family Leporidae; genus Lepus; species Lepus europaeus. The sequence goes on from NC_084831.1 coordinate 7,645,440, forward strand.
TGAAGAGGGACACAGGTTCCCCCAAAGACTGGCCTCTCTTCTGCTCTGCCTGCCTTCTGGGCTGGCTTCCAAAATGCTTGGCCTGCTCTGGTCCATTGCCACAAACAGGCTCATTTACCTGCAAGTGGAGGAGTGGAGCTGATGACCCCCGACCCGGAACACACGGTCGGGGGTGACTTGGCAATTGGACAGGGTGTTGGGGTGGCTGTGAAATTGCAAGCAGATGGGTTGGGGCTGCACCTGTGTGGTGAGGTTGAAGGGACTGCAAGTCACAGGTCGCTGGCAGCCCATTCGTGCACACATGCACACACACGCACACACACACACACACACTCCCCACTTAGTTCCAGATGCCTAGAACTTCCAATCATTCCTTCATCTGCCGCTTGTTCATACTCTTAGAAAGTGTGCACTATGAAAAAGCTATCAGTGGATTTCAAAACTGTTTTGTACAAAATAAACTTATCTTTAAATTCTTTTTTCCATGCTCTTTTTAAAGATGTTTGCTTTTTTTTTTTTTTACAGATTTATTTATTTATTTGAAAGTCAGAGTTACACACACATAGAGAGAAGGGGATACAGAGAGGGAGAGAGAGAGAGAGAAAGAGAGAGAGAGAGAGAGAGATGTGTCTTCCATCCACTGGTTCACTACCCAATTGGCTGCAATGGCCAGAGCTGTGCCAATCCGAAGCCAGGAGCCAGGAGCCTCCTTCCAGGTCTTCCACACAGGTGCAGGGGCCCAAGCACTTGGGCCACCTTCTACTGCTTTCCCAGGCCATAGCAGAGAGCTGGATCAGAAGTGGAGCAGCCAGGACTTGAACTGGTACCCATATGGGTTGCTGGCACTGCAGGCAGTGGCTTCAGCCACTATGCCACAGCGCTGGCCCCTAAAGATGTTTGCTTTTAATTATTACCTGGGACAGGCATTGTGGCTCAGTGGATTAAGCAGCCACTTGGGGTGGGAGTCCTAGCTGCTCTGCTTCTGAACCAACTTCCTGCTAATGTGCATCCTAGGAGGCAGCAGGTGGTGGCTCAAGTGCTTGGGTCCGTGCTACTCACATGAGGCCTAGATGGAGTTCTAGGATCCTGGCTCTGGTCTGGCCCAGCCCTGGCGGTGTGGGCATTTGGGGAGGGAAGTAATGGATGGAAGATCTCCCCGCATCATTTTGCCTTTCAAGAAGATATAAATAAATAAATGTTTTTAAAAGATTTATTTATTTATTTGAAAGGCAGAATCACACACAGAGAGAAGGAGAGGCAGAGTGAGAAAGGGGGGTGGTGGTCTTCCATCCACTGGTTCACTTCTCAATTGGCTTCAACGGCCAGAGCTGTGGCCATCCGAAGCCAGGAGCCAGGAGCTTCCAGCGGGTCTCCCACACTGGTGCAGGGGTCCAAGGACTCGGGCCATCTTCTACTGCCTTCCCAGGCCATAGCAGAGAGCTGGATTGGAAGTGGAGCAGCCGGGACTTTTACTGGCACTGCAGACGGCAGCCTTACCCGCTATGCCACAGTGCCAGCCCAATAAATATGAGAAAAAATTTCTTTAAATAAAACAGTCACCATCAAGCACTGACTTCAGGCTGTGTGCTGGATTTTACCCTCAAAAGCCCTTTGACCTTTGTCCTTCTCTGGGGGTCATTATCATGCGTCAGCCCCCTGGGCAGGGTCTGGTCTTCTCTTTTTACAAAGATGGCGGTACATTCAGGCTCTCACACAAGAGGTGCTCCGTGAAGGATGCTTCTGGCGGGGGGACACAGGGCTCTCTCTAGCTGACCTTCCGTGACGGTGACGTCTGGCTCTGGCGTTCACAGCTCCCCAGGTGAAAGATCTGAAGGACCTGTGGCCCCACCTTGGCCCCTCAAGGCAGGGGGTGCAGTGGGCATCTGGGTGGCCTGAGAAGTTCCTGGGCCAGGGCGACCCCTCTGTGTCCAGGGAGGGGTGGGGAGCTTCTGAGGTGCTCTGAAGCCAGATGCCCTGTGGAGCCCCACCCCGCCCTCACGATGGCAGCTCCTCGCCACGTCCTGCCCCTTGGCTGCCAGCGCTACCGTGGGGAGTGAGTTCTCCCCGGGGTCATCCGCTGGACCAGTAAGCAGGTGCCAGGGCGGCAGCCGCTCTGCTGCTAAGTCATGGGCTCAGCTCCTGCGCTCCGTCTCTTTCGTGTGTTTTGTGGGCGCCGTTGAAGCTGTTAGCAGCCATCAGCCCAAGGTGGCCGCTGGGAGCATCCGGGGAAGGAGTTGGGGCTCTCACACCCCCAGCCAGGCCTCCGCTGCAGGACACAGGGGACAGGGTGGGGGTGGGCTCAGGAGGGGGAACATGTGGCTCAGTCGGCAGAGCAGAGATCCCATTGCCCAAATCAAGCCCCGCACTGTGACTTAACCCAGCAGAGGCTGAGTCCTCACGTGGTCGTTCCGCGTGGTTAGGAGCGGGTTGGGGGACCTGCCCAGCACAATCACTCTAAGAGCCAAGACCCCAGGTGGGTGGAGGCTTGTGTGGGCTTGTGGCCGTGCCGCCTGCCAAAGAGGGATCCATGGAGGCCACAGCAGACCACGGGAGCCGCAGTGGTGGCTTTTAAATGTTGCAGCCTGGGAAGGATTCAGGGTTCTGCCATTTGAGCCCGAACAAGGGGTCTGGGGCAGGGGTGGGTTCTGGGGGTTGCACACACAGCTCCACGGCAGGGGCTGAGTGACGGGAGGGGGCCCTGAGTGAAGCAGTGCGTGAGTGAGGAGAGAATGAATGAAACAGTGGGTGTGCACGCTTGTCTCCCAGCCTGGGAACTTCTCAGGTCAGCCCGGCGTCCCAGGGTCCCCGGCAGCTGCATCGAGCCACACGTCCCCCAGGGGCCGTGCCAGCCACCATCCAACTGTTACCTCGTGGACTGCATTTCCGAAACTCCTTTTGAGAGAGACAAGCTGGGCCCAGGGGGGCTGTATCTCCGAGTCCTTGTCCTTGGGAGGCGGAGAAAGGAGAAGGGGAGGAGGAGGAGGCGGGGCAGCAGGAGGGCCGCCAGGCAGGGAACAGCAATTAGTGGGAGGGGGAAATGCCTTTCTGTCTGGTTTGGCTTTGGCGGCTGAGCCAGCGCCACTCCCCTGGGGCTTCAGCAGGGCTGTGCTGTGGGCCAGGCACCATGCTGGGGTGAGACTCAGGGCTGGGGGCACAGGGGGCTGAGGATAACCTGGGGAGGACGGACCCCTGGCTCCTCCCTGGAAGGCGTCCCCCGTGGGTTACTGCACTTGCTTCGTCAAGGGCAGGTCCCTAAGGTGGCAGCGTGGATGTGGCTGTCTCAGTTGGGGTCCACCACACCCCACGTAGAGCCTGGGAAGCAGGTGTATGGGGGCAGGAGAGAGAGGTGGGAAGGAGCAGAGGCCCACGCGAGGCCAGGGCGAAGCTGCTACTGGGGGTAGCAGGTGCTGGTGGCACTCAGCCCGCTGGCCTGAGGCCACAGGAGTCTGGGTGGGTCAGCCTGGGGTAGCTCCCTCGCCTCCAGGGTAGCAGGGCCAGGAGGCAGAAGCTGCCATCTGTGTCCCATGGAGAACTGTTCCTTGCAGCTGCAGTGAACCCCAGAGCTGGTTCTGGGGATGTGGCCCTGGGGTACCAGAGCCACGTGCCACAAGGGACAGGACAGGGCGCAGTGAACCCCAGAGGTGGCTCTGGGGATGTGGCCCTGGGGTACCAGAGCCACGTGCCACAAGGGAGCAGGACAGGGCGCAGTGAACCCCAGAGGTGGCTCTGGGGATGTGGCCCTGGGGTACCAGAGCCACGTGCCACAAGGGAGCAGGACAGGGCGCAGTGAACCCCAGAGGTGGCTCTGGGGATGTGGCCCTGGGGTACCAGAGCCACGTGCCACAAGGGACAGGACAGGGCGCAGTGAACCTCAGAGGTGGCTCTGGGGATGTGGCCCTGGGGTACCAGAGCCACGTGCCACAAGGGAGCAGGACAGGGCGCAGTGAACCCCAGAGGTGGCTCTGGGGATGTGGCCCTGGGGTACCAGAGCCACGTGCCACAAGGGAGCAGGACAGGGCGCAGTGAACCCCAGAGGTGGCTCTGGGGATGTGGCCCTGGGGTACCAGAGCCACGTGCCACAAAGAAGCAGGACAGGGCGCAGTGAACCCCAGAGGTGGCTCTGGGGATGTGGCCCTGGGGTACCAGAGCCACGTGCCACAAGGAAGCAGGGAGGGCAGCCCTGGCTGATGCCAGCGCCTTCTCCCTACCCACAGGTGGCGACCTACTGAGAGGATGGGGAGCCCACCTTTCCTGTTTCCCCCGTGTCACCATCAGAGCCCAAGGGATGGCAGAAGCTCAGGAAAACAGGAGTCATGGAAAAGCCCAGTCCTGGGTGGGGCTGGGGTCAAGGGCAGCTCCTCGACCTTAGCATGGTCTCCCTCCTGCTCACCTACATGGGGCAAGTGCAGGGACACCCAGGGAGCCCCCTGGACTCCACCTCCATCTTTCCAAGTGCCAATGCTCAGTTTACCTTGACACAGGGAACATTTGTACCCGAAACTGGTATTGGGGTTGCAAGGGTGGAGGGGGTGTCTGCCATTTTTGTTTCCTGTCCGGCTTGTCCTCTTCTGCTGGCCAGCTCCGTCTGCCTCCCCCTGCCCCGCCACTCACATCTTTGGAGCACTGACCTCTCTGTGCACCACCCTCACTCCCTGTTCTTCCGGAGGGGCTGCCAGTCACATTGTCCCACAACCTGGTGACCCAGCCACAGCTGCAGTGATTGGCTCAGGAATGGACACATGACCCAAAGCTGGGCCAATCAGAGTTCTTCCCTGGGGCTGTATATAGGAAAGCTTGGAGAAAGTGAAGCTTTCTTCTTCCCTTTGGGCTTGGAGCAGGAAGGGTGATCCTGAGGGCTGGGGCTGAGCTTCCCAGGTCGGGTGAGAGGTCAGAGGGCTGGAGGGGAGTGAGTTCCCAGATGTCTGGTAGCCGGCTGCTTGCGGATGGCCCCGGGCTGCAGCCCTGTCCCCCTGGGGGGAACTCTACTGGGAAATCTTTCCTGGGAGGCTGGTGGCAGGCGCTGATCTCCGGCCTTTTCAGCTGCCTGCGCTAGTGTAGGCAGCCTGGCTGTCGTAAACAAAGTCTGGCTGCCTGGCAGGTAGAAAGGTTAGATTTGCATGAAGCGGCTTCTGTAAATCCTGCTTCCGTCTCCGACATCACAGGTCTCGCCCGGCTGAGACGCCGGCTGCCTGGACTCATCGCCTCCCAAGCTTGAACTTGACCCTGCCCTGCTCTCTGAACTTCACGGCAGGGCGCTCCCCGGCCCTTGCAGTGCCCGCTTCCCCTCCAGCACTGGCCAACAGCAACAGAGTGCAAACAATTTCAGTTTTTCTAGCGGCCTCATCAAAAAGCACGTAAGAAGAAACAGATGAAATGAATTTCAATAATGTGTTTGCTTTAATCCGTTATCTCCAAGATGCTATCTCCATACGTAATGGGTGTCAGTTATAACTGGAATGTTTTGCATTCTGTCTTTACTCCTCCAGCCCATCGGCTCAGCTCAGCTGCCCGGCAAGCACCCAGCAGCTGCAGGGGGCTGGTGGCCACCCGGTAGCTTCAGGCCACCTGGTAGCACCAGGGCAGGGGAGCAGTGGACGCCTGTGGGGGTCTGGGTGTTTGGGCCTTTTCCTTTCAGTCTGGCCTTTCATTTTTTCTGGAGTGGTATTGGGTGTTCTCCCCCTTGGAGCTGACACCCGGTATTGGTTTGAGAACCAGAAATTCCTCACCCTGAAGGGGACCAAGGAAGCCATGGTGTGGGTGGGAGAGATGATGGGGGTGGTGTTTTAGCTTTTAAAATTATTTATTTATTTGTTTTGGAAGTCAGAGAGAGAGAGAGGGAGAGAGAGAGAGAGAGAGAGAGAGAGAGAGAGAGAGAGATCTTCCACCTGCTGGTTCACTCCCCAGATGGCCATAACAGCCAGCGCTGGGCCAGGCTGAAGCCAGGAGCCAGGAGCTTCTTCAGAGTTTCCCACATGAATGGCAGGAGCTCAACCACTTGGGCCATCTTCTACTGCTTTCCCAGGCCATTAGCAGGGAGCTGGATCGGAGGTGGAGCAGCAGGGACATGGACCGGGCCCCATATGGGATGCTGGCACTGCAGGTGGCTACGCCACAGCGCTGGCCCCTGTTTTTAGCTTTTTGGGAGGAATAATTACAGGTTCACCGCAGAGTTACAGACAGCAGAGCTCCTGCGTCCCTTTCGGTTTCCTCTGACGGTGACATCCTGTGCAGCTGCAGTGTATTTGTCACAACTAAGCAGTTGACCTTGGTACAACCCTATGAGCTCAACTATAGGCTGCACTCCAGTTTCATCGGTTTTTCTACTAATGTCCTTTCTTTCTATCGCAAGATTAAATCCAGGATGCCACATTACATTTGGGGGGGTGTCTATGATTTCCGGATCAATCATCAACCAATCAATTTACCTATCATCCATTTATTGATTTGTAAAGCAACTTTATCGTGATACCAGCCTATAGTGCATTGACACACATGTAGAACATACATCCCAAGAAGTCTGACATGTCTGTGCCCATGAAGCCATCACGTGGCGGGTATTTTTAAGATTTATTTTATTTATTTGAAGGCAGAATTACAGAGAGAGAGAGAGAGGGAGAGAGAGAGAGAGAGAGAGAGAGGCAGAGAGAGGTCTTCCATCCACTGGTTCACTCCCCAGATGGCTGCAATGGCCGGAGCTGGGCCAGGACAGGTGTTGTAGATGAACCAGCTAGACTTGTTTAGAGTTGACTAAATCCGACGTCTGTCTTAAACACCTGACACAAACAAACCCGGTCATCCCAGCAACGACCTGGGGTAGAGGAGACCACTGCTACTTCTTCCCTCCCTTGTGGGGTGCGTGTGGGATGGAGGGCCCTCTAGAGGAGGCTCTGTTTTCCCATGTGTAACGGACTGGACTGTGTCCCTCTCCCAGGGTGACTGTATTTGAAGATAGTCCTTTAAAGAGGTAATTAGGGTCCTCTGAGGTCACACATGGTGGAGTCCTAATCGGATAGGACTACTGACCTCTGGAGGAGAGGCAGCGACCCTAGGGGGTACACCCAGGGGAAAGGCCACGTGAGGACATTGAGGGGGGAGGCGGCTGGTCCCCTGCAAGCCAGGCAGAGAGCCCTCCCCCGAAACCAACCCTGGCAGCACCTTGACCTCGGGGCTGCAGCCTCCAGCCCGCCAGAGACTCTGTGGCGTTCTGCTATGGCAGGGAGCAGACTCCTGCACAGCCCTCCTGCCGCCGGCTTTGACCACGAGCCCTGGCCCCCGCCCGTGAGGCGTTAGCACGTGTGCTGCGTGCAGAGGTTCTCACGTGCCTGGTGGGTTTGGCTCGCCCTCCTACATCAGTGCCTGGGGTCCTCCATGACAGACCGCAACCCTGGGAAGCCACTGTCCGTGGAGAATGAGGAAACACCCAGAGAGGACCTGAACCCAGCCCGGGGGCCTGGAGCCAAGCCCAGCAGCCGCTCCGCACCCTGCAAACCCGCGAGGAAGAGAATGAAGGCAGAGGTTGTAGGTCCTGGGATTCTGCAATTGTGCGATTGTGCGATTGTTCGTTATGCGGAGATAACAGACCCATCGCCTGCGGGCTGAGCGACCATCATCATCCCACATCTTATCAGCGAAGAAAGTTAGGCACAGAGATGTTAGGGGACCTGCCCATGGTCACACAGGCAGTGGTACCTCCAGGGTATGACCCTAGGCAGTGTGGCTCCAACATCCAAGCTTACAGCCGATTCTTGTAGGGTCAGAGTTCACCGTTCTTTGAGCCAGCCCTTCAGTGGGTTCGTTCTTTGACTTGTTAATTCATCAATGGCTAACACCAAGGAGCTTCCCACGTAAGAGTCTCTCCTAACAGCCCCATCTTTTTCTTCTTTGCAGTTTTCTTAGTTGCCATTGATGAGCTGCTTGGCCTGTCCTTGCTAGATATGAAGCCCCAGGAGGGAGGGGCTGCATCTCTTTTGTTCTCGTCTACCTGTCAGAAACAGCCAGGAACTGAACTTGCCCTTGGAACCCACAAGGGAGGGCCGACTAGGGAGGATACAGGGGTGGGGTCAGGGAAAGAGGGTGTAAGGGGGTGGAGCCCCGGCTGGCCGCACCTCCCCTGGGGATGTGTGTGTAGTATATGTGTCATGTCATGCACATACATGTGTATGTGTACATGGGCATGTACGGTATATGTGGTGCCTGTGTGTGGAAGAGTGAGATGTGTGTGTGTATGTGTCAGTGTGTGGGGTATGGGATGTATGTCAGTGTGTGTATGTATGTCAGTGTGTGTGTCAGTGTGTATGTGTGTCAGTGTGTGGGTATGTGAGTCTAGGTGTGTAAGTCAGGGTGTGGGGTTTGTGTGGGGTGTGTATGTGTCAGTATGCGGGGTATGGGTATATATGTGAGCATGTGTGTGTGTGTCTGTGTCAGTGTGGAGGTGTGTCTATGGAGCAGCGTGTCTGTGTGCCTGTGTGTGAGGGGTGTGTATGTGTCAGTGTGTGGGGTATGGGTGTGTAGGTGAGCATGTGTTTGTGTGTGTGTGTGTGTGTCAATGTGGGGGTGTGTCTATGGAACAGTGTGTCTGTGAGGCTGTATATATCCTGCATGTGTGTGTGTGTGTGCATCAGTGTGGAGGTGTGTCTATGGAGCAGCATGTCTGTGAGGCTGTGTATACCCGCACGTGTCTGTGTCAGTGGTCTGTGTGTCTGTGTGTCTGTGTGTCAGTGTATCTGTGCATCTGTGTGTGTGTGTGTCAGTGTATCTGTGCGTCTGTGTATGTGTCAGTGTATCTGTGTATCTGTGCGTCTGTGTGTGTGTCAGTGTATCTGTGTCTGTGTGTCAGTGTATCTGTGTATCTGTGCATCTGTGTGTCTGTGTGTCAGTGTATCTGTGTGTGTGCCTGTGTGTCTGTGTATCTGAGTGTCTGTGTGTCAGTGTATCTGTGTGTGTGTCTGTGTGTCTATGTGTCTATGTATCTGTGTGTCTGTGTGTCAGTGGTCTGTGTGTCTGTGTGTCAGTGTATCTGTGTGTGTGTCTGTGTGTCAGTGTGTCTGTGTATCTGTGTGTCTATGTGTCAGTGGTCTGTGTGTCTGTGTGTCAGTGTATCTGTGTGTGTGTCTGTGTGTCAGTGTGTCTATGTGTCTGTGTATCTGTGTGTCTGTGTGTCAGTGTATCTGTGTGTGTGTCTGTGTGTCAGTGTGTCTGTGCATCTGTGTGTCTGTGCGTCAGTGGTCTGTGTGTCTGTGCGTCAGTGGTCTGTGTGCCTGTGTGTCAGTGTATCTGTGTGTGTCTGTGTGTCAGTGGTTTGTGTGTCTGTGTGTCAGTGTATCTGTGTGTCAGTGGTCTGTGTGTCAGTGGTCAGTGTGTCTGAGTGTCAGTGTATCTGTGTGTCTGTGTGTCAGTGTGTCTATGTGTCTGTGTATCTGTGTATCTGTGTGTCAGTGTATCTGTGTGTCAGTGTGTCTATGTGTCTGTGTGTCAGTGGTCTGTGTGTCTGTGTGTCAGTGTATCTGTGTGTGTGTCTGTGTGTCTGTGTATCTGTGTATCTGTGTGTCTGTGTGTCTGTGCGTCAGTGTATCTGTGTGTCAGTGTGTCTATGTGTCTGTGTGTCAGTGTGTCTGTGTGTCAGTGGTCTGTGTGTCTGTGTGTCAGTGTATCTGTGTGTGTGTCTGTGTATCTGTGTGTCTGTGTGTCTGTGTATCTGTGTGTCTGTGCGTCAGTGGTCTGTGTATCTGTGTGTGTGTCAGTGGTCTGTGTGTCTGTGTGTCAGTGGTCTGTGTGTCTGTGTGTCAGTGTATCTGTGTGTGTGTCAGTGTGTCAGTGTATCTGTGTGTCTGTGTGTCAGTGGTCTGTGTGTCTGTGTGTCAGTGTATCTGTGTGTCAGTGTATCTGTGTGTGTGTCTGTGTGTCAGTGGTCTGTGTGTCTGTGTGTCAGTGTGTCTGAGTGTCTGTGGCCTGCACCCTCTCTGCCTTCCCAGCACAGGTGCCTCCCTCTCGGTCCTCGCAGTGCTGCCCCCTCCCCTGCTCTCGGCCTCCTCCCCCACCCAACCCCGCCCCAGCTGGCACCGAGCCGGGTCCTATCCCAGGACACTCGGATCCAGGTGCGATTCCCGTCCTGCTCAGCTCCTGGGCCTGCGGCTGCCCCAGCGCAAAAGCTACTTTCCTTGGTCAGACAGTTACTGGGGTCACGGTGACCCTGTCCATTTCAGCACCTGCTCCGGCTTGTTCCAGACAAAAACTGGAACCTCAGAACAGCCCAGAGCAGGGGCTGCAAATGAGCCTCTGGGTGGGGATGGGAGACTTGCAGGGGTCACAGGATTCATCATTCCTAGGGTCAGGACAGCGGCCACCATGCAGGACGAAATCCGTGCTCAAAGAATAAAAACTGCAGACTTTTCTTGGCACCCCTCCATGATCGTTCAGGGAGGAGGTTTGGGGGGGCAGGCCTGAGCCCCAGGAGTCACCGGGGGAGCCGGACCGTGCCTGCCTTTGCTTCTCCTACCGGTGGTAAGGGCTCCTGCTTGTTGCTAAGTGAGCAGCCCTGTACACTGACCATGCTGTGCCGGGCACCTACAGGGATTGTTTCATCTGCTCCGTGCCCAGCTCTTGGAGGGTGGCAAATGGGAAAGCCGAGCCCAGAGGCGTTAGGCCCCTCGCCCAAGGTCAGAGCTCACCTTTGACCCCACAGGGTCCGGATTCCCCCAGCTCCCTGTGCACCTGTTCCCTGCTGGGGGAGCCAGCCAGGGGCCGCGGACGCTGCCTTGGAAGGCAGTGCCTGCAGGTCTCCAGGCTTCCTGTGGTAGAACCCCCTATAATTTGGTTATAAATCATTTCCTAACCCAGCCGGCTCTGCCAGTCCAACTGTCAGCAGCCCACCTTCCGCGGCTCAGTCCACGGAAATGGAGTTTCCTGCCCACACCTTTGGGGGTGTCTGGGAGAAGCCAGACGGGAATGGGTTAGCCGGCTGGGGCTGGCTGAGTGACATCTGTGCTTCCGGCTTCCAGATAACAAGACAGGGGCTGGCGTTGTGGCGGCAGCGGGTAAGGCTGCTGCCTGCAGTCCGGCATCCCCTATGAACGCTACTTCAAGTCCTGGCTGCCCAGCTTCGGTTCCAGCTCCCTGCTACTGAGCCTGGAGAAGCCCTGGTGCTTGGGCCCCTGCACCCTCATGGGAGACCTGGGAGTTCCAGGCTCCTGGCTTCAGCCTGGCCCAGCCTCAGCTGTTGCAGTCGTTTGGGGAAGGAGCCAGTAGATGGAAGATCTCTCTGTGCTTCTCCCTCTAACTCTGCCTTTCAAATAAATACAATCAACCTTTCCTTAAAGATAACAAGGGAGAGAGAAATGCCAGCCTCCTCTCCGAGCCCAGGGCTGTCCCGCTGTTGGCAGCATTGCCAGGGGGAGCCTCCTGGCCCATGGCGTGTGGCAGCTTGCAAAGTTATGCTGATATCGCATGGATCGTGTGTCTGTGTGTGTATGTATCTGTGTGTATATATGTGTGTATGTGTGTCTGTATGTGTATGTGTATGTCTGTGTCTGTATGTGTATGTGTGTGTCTGTATGTGTCTGTGTGTGTATGTGTATGTGTGTGTCTGTAAGTGTGTGTCTGTGTGTGTATGTATCTGTGTGTCTGTGTCTGTGTGTGTCTGTGTGTATGTGTATATGTGTGTCTGTGTGTGTATGTATCTGTGTGTATGTGTGTGTCTGTGTGTATGTGTATATGTGTGTGTATGTATCTATGTGTATGTGTGTGTGTGTCTGTGTGCATGTGTCTGTGTGTGTGTCTGTGTGTATGTGTATATGTGTGTATGTATCTGTGTATATGTGTGTGTGCATGAGTGTGTGTATATGTGTGTGTGCATGTGTCTGTGTGTGTCTGTGTCTCTCTCTGTGTGTGTATGTGTATGTCTGTGTGTGTCTGTGTGTGTATGTGTATGTCTCTGTGTGTGTATGTGTGTGTATGTATATGTCTGTGTGTCTCTCTGTATGTGTATGTGTATGTCTGTGTGTCTGTGTGTGTATGCATGTGTGTGTATGTGTATTTCTGTGTCTGTGTGTCTGTGTCTCTGTGTGTCTGTGTGTGTATGTGTCTGTGTGTGTCTGTGTATGTGTATGTGTGTGTCTGTGTGTGTATGTCTGTGTCTGTGTGTGTGTCTGTGTGTGTCTGTGTGTCTGTGTTTCTGTGTGTGTGGGTATGTGTATGTCTGTGTCTGTGTGTGTCTGTGTGTATGTGTATGTGTGTGTCTGTGTGTGTGGGTATATGTATGTCTGTGTCTGTGTGTGTCTGTGTGTCTGTGTGTTGTTCCTTGGGGTCTTGAGGAGGAAACAGAGGAGTCACATTTTCTTTTCTTTTTTCTTTTTTTTTTTTGACAGGCAGAGTGGACAGTGAGAGAGAGAGAGACAGAGAGAAAGGTCTTCCTTTGCCGTTGGTTCACCCTCCAATGGCCGCTGCAGCCAGTGCACCACGCTGATCTGAAGCCAGGAGCCAGGTGCTTCTCCTGGTCTCCCATGCAGGTGCAGGGCCCAAGCACTTGGGCCATCCTCCACTGCACTCCCGGGCCATAGCAGAGAGCTGGCCTGGAAGAGGGGCAACCAGGACAGAATCCGGCACCCCGACTGGGACTAGAGCCTGGTGTGCCAGCGCCGCAAGGCGGAGGATTGGCCTATTGAGCTGCGGCGCCAGCCGTTCTTTTCTTTCTTTTTTTTTTTAAAGATTTATTTTATTTATTTGAAAGGTAGAAATACAGAGAGAGCGCGAGATCTTCCATCCGCTGGTTCACTCCCCAAATGGCCACCATGGGTGGGGTTGGGTCAGGCCAAAGCCAGGAGCCAGGAGCTTCTTCTAGGCCTCCCATGCAGGTGCAGGGGCCCAGGGACTTGGGTTATTTTCCACTGCTTTCCCAGGTGCGTTTAGCAGGGAGCTGGATCAGAAGTGGGGCAGCTGGGACTAGAGCCGGCACCCATGTGGGATGCCGGCGCTGCAGGCAGAGGATTAACCTACTGCGCCACGGCGCCGGCCCCTAGGAGTCACATTTTCTATGCCAACAGCTAAGGGGCAGATGCTCTCAGACCACCCTGTGTAAGCCCTGGGCTCTGCCCCGGGGAAGGAAGTGCCCCTTAGCATCCCCGTTGCTTGGAGCCTCCGATTGGCAAAGGAGCTATAGCTTGCAAGTGTCCAGCTTGGGGCCCAATTCACATCTGCATTATTTTTTTGCTTTTAACTAACAGGATTTTCTGATTTGGAAATTTCAAAACGAGGCCGGGAAGGAAGGCCACTGAGACCAAGAGAAGCGAGTTCGTGGCGGAATCTTGAATAAATCAGGCCACATTTCTTCACAGGCAAAGGATGGTGAGCAGCCAGAGCCTGGGGGCCCAGGGACTCTGGGAGGGGGGCGGATTCTGACTTCCTCTTTACTCGGGGCTGCGCAGGAGCCCAGCCCATGGAGGGAGCAGGGGCGGCTTGCTCTGTGCCTGTCTGGACGCAGCCTCTGGAGGAGGGAGCCATGGCCCGGCTCCCCACGCGGCTCAGGAACCCCTGGAGATACAAGAGAGAGTGCTGAGGCTCCCTGGACTGTGTAGAGACTCCTTGGGCTCCCTGCGGGTCGGTGAATCCCGCTGCCCCACCCCGGCCTCACCGCTCACTTCTGCTGGGGTAACAGCTTGTAACCAGGGCGTTCTGGGCCGTGGGACTCAGCTCTGGCCAAGGGAAGTGATGACCCCGCCCCCGCACCCCCAGCCCCAGCCCGTGGGAGCTCGGAGGGAAGCCCCCACTTCCTGTGAGCTCAGCAGCCCTGGGACACGGCGTAAAACAAGCTAGAAGGGGCCTCTGGGGGGAGAGACCTGGGCAGGAATCCTGGCTCGGCCACTTGGAGCCGGGGGAACCTGGGCAAGCTGCCCTCGCCTCTCTGAGCTCAGTTTGTCCATCTGTAACTAGAGGACAACGTGCTGCCTTCCTTGAGGGGCTGTTTTGAGACTGCTGATCTGGGAGAACTCAGAGCCATCAGGGCTCCCGCCGATGCTGGCCGTGGCCCCTGTGCCCCGGGAGCCTCACACAGCTCCGCCCTCTGCCGCGTCTGCTCGGCTCCTGCCTGGAGTCTGCAGCTCTGTGTTCTTTGGAAGGAAGAGGTCACGGAATGAGATTTGAGATGAAATTTCTGGGGTCCGCTGGCAATGAGAACCCCCTCCCCGTGCTATAGCAGTGCTGTTGTTCAAACTATCGCCAGGGACCGGTGTGGCTCCGGTATTGGAGCGCTGGTTCAAGTCCCCGCTGCTCTGCTTCCAACCCGGTTCCTGCTAATGTTCCTGGGAGAAGATGGGCCGAATACTTGGGCCCCCGCACCCACGTGGGAGACCTGGGTGCAGTTCCAGGCTCCCGGCTTTGGTGTGGCCCAAAGCTGGCTGCTGCGGCCATTTGGGGAGTGAACCAGCAGATGGAAGATCTCTCTCTGTCTCTGTCTCTGTCTCTGTCTCTCTGTCACTTTGCCTTTCAAATAAATACATTTTAGAAAACCAACCGGCCAACCTGTCTCCAGCGGTGAGATTGGATGGAAACTCGTGGGAGGGCGTGCCTTGGTGGCTCAGGATCTCACAGCCCCCAAGAGGTTCAGAGGAAACCATCATTCCTGACTGCAGAGTCAGAGAGCGGTCGCTGGGAGTCTCCCAGGGCCTCGGAGAAAGACCATGAGAGGCCGGGGGTGATCACTCAGCGGGTGAGTGAGGCGTGAAGGCAGCAGGCCACCTCGGCAGAGCCCACCAGGAGCCCCTCCCCTCCCGCAGGGGCAGACGTGGAAGTTAATTAAAGAGGAGTTAATTAAAGAGGATGCTGGGGGCTCTGGCGGTAGGCTGCTGTGTGTCTGCCTCCGGTGTGCCTTGTCCTCCCCTCCTGTCCAACAGACCCATACCTCGGGGCAAGGACAACACACCCCCGTTATGGGAAGGGAAGGGAGGCACGCTGGGACGCTGGGCTGAGCAGGCCTGGGATCCGGCCAACCTTCACTGGCTTGGACCCGAGAGTTTATGTGGGATTAGATCGCGGGCGGGCTGCGGTCAAGGGTGATGGAGCAGGAAGTTGGGGAGGGAGAGCTCATGTGGAAGTCTGGGAGGAGTGGGGCTCACCCGAGGTGAGCAGTGCAGGTGGGGACGTGGGGATCACAAGGCTGGAGCGTGTGTGTGTGGGGGTGCTTCCGTGGCTACGCCGTGGAAAGCCAGCAAGCCCACCTGCCAGCTTTGCTCCCGGCAGTAGCGGCAGGGGATTGGTGGGGGAGGCCCAGACCAAAGCCATTTGCCATGTGCCCGTGACAGGGGTGACAGCACACTCGCAAAGTTCAGCGGTGGCTGTCCCCTCAAAGCCAACGTTGACAGCTGCTCTGACAGAGCTGCTCTCCCCGCGGCAGCCAGGGGGACAGGATCCTAGGATAACAGAGCCCGGGGGTGGGATTGAAACCTCAGAAGCCAGGCGGGCAGATTTACTGTATTGAGCTGCAGGATCAGATGGCAAGCAGGGGGCCTGCCGGGAGCTCTAAAGACAGGGACCGGCATGCGCTGTTCCCAGGGGCAGGGCAGCCGGGCAGCTGGAAGCGCGGGTATGTAACTCTCAGGGCTGGAAGACTCCAAGGGTGGAGCGTCTGAGTTGAAGCAGCTGTCCCAACTGTCCCGAGCTGGGTTGTGGCGTGGACCGGTGACATGTGACGGACAGGCCGGAGCCCTAGGAAGGAGGAGCCGGCAACACCAGCAAGCGTGCATGGTGGCGGCCACCCCGGCCCTGTCCCAAGGGACCTGCAGCCATTCATGTGGGCAACGGCGCTTATGAAAGTGGGGGGAACCATGCATTTGCCACTTTGACAAGTGCGGAATATGTCGCTTAAAGAACCCGGGAAGGAGTTGTGCTTCCTGTTGAGTTCGTGGGCGGGGCAGGGTGCAGTGACTCGGCCTTTGCCTAGAGGGGCTGTTCCAGCTCGCCCAGGCCACTGTAGCCCCAGAAACTTCACGGATGTCGGGTCCCATCTTCTCCCGAAGCACCTTTCTGGTTTTGTTATTTGATGGTTAAGTATTTATTTTCATCTACTTGAAAGGCAGGGTGAGCGAGAGCGAGAGCGAGAGCGAGAGAGAGAGAGAGAGAGAGAGAAACAAAAAGAAACATCTTCCATCCCAGTGACTGTAAGAGCCAGGCAGGGCCAGGCCAAGAAGAGAAGCCAGAAGCCCCAGGTCTCCCAGACGGGTGCCGGGGCCCACGCCCTTGGGTCCTCCAGGGCCTCCCAGGTGCGGAAGCTGGGCGGGAAGCAGCTCGGACTGGCGCTCCGATACAGGCCGCAGACGTCACAAGCAGTGGCCTAACCCACTGCGCCTAACCCTGGCCCCTGAAGTGTGTTTCCCACCGAAGCCACTTCCTGCCTATCCAGGCTGACTGACATGACGTCACTGATAAGGTAGACCCATGCGTGTCGCTGACGGAAGGGACCGGGGTGGAGTCCGTGGTGCGCTGGGATAGCCCAGGTGCCTGTAGTCCAGGGTTCCCCGGTGTGGGCACTGCTCACATGGTGGAGCAGATCACTCTGCCGCACGGACCCGCCCTGTGCACTGCAGGTGTCGGCAGCAGCCCCGCCTTGACCCGGGAGCACGCGCCCGGCTGCGACAGCGGAAATGTGTGCACAGTGCCACGTGCCCCAGCTGGGAGCCAGCTTGAAGCTCTGTGGAGACAGAGTGCTGTCTTCCCGTCAGAGCCCGGTTCACGGGGCCAGCGAGAGAGCAGTGGAGGAGCCTGTGGCGAGGCCCTGGCCCTGCCCCCTCTGCCTCCGTTGCTGCCGCCCTGGCCCTGGGTCTCTGCCCTGTGCTCCACCGTCCTCGGACCTGGCTGTGGGGCTCAGGATGTGGCCTCAGGGCGCCTCCTTGCCTGCTTCGCTGATCTGCTCTGGTACCAAGGGCCAGAGGGGCTCCTACTCCGACAGGGAGCTCCTAAGGGTGTCAGCACCGTCTGAGGCTGGAGTCAATGCTCTTTTTATTGTATTTTTTTAAGATGTATTTATTTGTTTGAAAGTCAGAGCTATAGAGATAGAGAGAGGGAAAGACAGACAGAGGTCTTCCATCCACTGGATCACTCCCCAAATGGCCGAAACAGCCAGAGCTCAGCCAGGCCAAAGTCAGGAGCCAGGAGCTTCATCCGGGTCTCCCACATGGGTGCAGGGGCCCAAGCATTTGGGCCATCCTCAGCTCTTTCCCAGGCCATCAGCAGGGAGCTGGATTGGAAGTGGAGCAGCCGGGCCTCAAACCAGCGCCCACAGGGGATGCTGGCATCACAGGCGGTGGTGTTACCTGCTGTGCCACAACGCTGACCTCTCAATGGCTCTTTTTATTTTTTAAAAAATATTTTATTTATTTATTTGAGAGGTAGAGTTACAGTGAGAGGGAGAGACAGAGAGAAAGGTCCTCTGTCGGCCGGCGCCGTGGCTCAACAGGCTAATCCTCCGCCTTGCGGCGCCGACACACCGGGTTCTAGTCCCAGTCGGGGCACCGGATTCTGTCCCGGTTGCCCCTCTTCCAGGCCAGCTCTCTGCTGTGGCCAGGGAGTGCAGTGGAGGATGGTCAAAGTGCTTGGGCCCTGCACCCCATGGGAGACCAGGATAGGCACCTGGCTCCTGCCATCGGATCAGCGCGGTGCGCCGGCCGCAGCGCGCTAACCGTGGCGGCCATTGGAGGGTGAACCAACGGCAAAGGAAGACCTTTCTCTCTGTCTCTCTCTCTCACTGTCCACTCTGCCTGTCCAAAAAAAAAAAAAAAAAAAGAAAGGTCCTCTGTCCGTTGGTTCACTCTCCAAATGACTGCAATGGCCGGAGCTGCACTGATCCGAAGCCAGGAGCCAGGAGCTTCTCCTGGTCTCCCATGGGGAGCAGGGCCCAAGCACTTGGGCCATCCTCCACTGCACTCCCGGGCCACAGCAGAGAGCTGGCCTGGAAGAGGAGCAACTGGACTTTAACCGGAGCTTATATGAAATGCCGGTGCCGCAGACAGAGGATTAACCTACTGCAACCACAGCGCCGGCCCTTCAATGGCTCTTTTTAAAAAACTATCTCAAGGGGCTGGCGCTGTGGTGCAGTGGGTAAAGCCGCCACCTGCAGTGCCAGCATCCCATATGGGCTCCGGTTCGTGCCCCACCTGCTCCACTTCCGATCCAGCTCTCTGCTATGACCTGGGAAGGCAGTGGAGGATGGCCCAGGTCCTGGGTCCCTGCACCCACGTGGAAGGAAGTTCCACCTGAAGGAAGCTTCTGGCTCCTGGCTTCGGATCGGTGCAGCTCCGGCTGTTGTGGCCAAGTGGGGAGTGAACCAGCAGATGGAAGACCTCTCTCTCTGTCTCTCCTTCACTCTCTGTGTAACTCTTTCAAATAAATAAATAAACCTTAAAAAATTATTTCAAACAAGTAAATAAGCCAATCTTTTAGAAAAGTGTTTGATTGTTTATTTAAGAGTCGGACAGAGAATGCTCCCATCTGCTGATTTGCTTCCCAAATACCTGCAAATGCCTCCCCTCCCACTGGCAGGACCGCAGCTGGGAGCCAGGAACCCCATCCGGGTCTCTAAGTGCGTCGTCACTGCTGCCTCCCGGGGTTTGCATCAGCAGGAAGCTGGAGCCAGGAGTGGAGCGGGGGATGGAACCAGGCACTTCTGAATGGGGTTCAGGCTTCTTAGCCACTTGACCAAACACTTAAGTGCTTGTCCTGAGTGACTTCGGGCAGGTAACTCAGCCTCAGTCTTCTTCTTCTTCTTCTTCTTTTTTTTGACAGGCAGAGTGGACAGGGAGAGAGAGAGACAGAGAGAAAGGTCTTCCTTTTGCCGTTGGTTCACCCTCCAATGGCCGCTGCGGCTGGCGCATCGTGCTGATCCGATAGCAGGAGCCAGGTGCTTCTCCTGGTCTCCCATGGGGTGCAGGGCCCAAGGACTTGGGCCATCCTCCACTGCACTCCCGGGCCACAGCAGAGAGCTGGCCTGGAAGAGGGGCAACCGGACAGAATCCGGCGCCCCGACCGGGACTAGAATTCGGTGTGCCGGTGCCGCAGGCGGAGGATTAGCCTAGTGAGCCGCGGCGCCGGCCAGCCTCAGTCTTCTTACCTGCAAAATGGGCAGAACACCGACTTCCTCCGGAGATTACTGTGTTGAAGTAGAGGACACTGCCCTGGTGTTGGAAAGGTGTCTTCCTCGCCGTTCCTGGTTCCTGGTCTCATCTTTGACCTCTGACCTCAGATGTCACCTCTGACCTCTGACCTCAGACGTCCCCAGACTGAAGGAATCCTCACCTACAAGTCAGAGAAATGCCGGGGTTCAGCCTAGCTCTTCCACCCCCTTTTTCCCAGGAGGGTGCCCGGGACCTCCTGTCCTGTTCCCGCCGCCCTCAGCTCTGGGGGGCAAAGCTGGCCTCGCCCCTCCTCCCCTTCGCCTCTGCCCTTCTCTGCCCTCCCTGGGTCTCCCAGGCCCCAGTCCTCTGCCACCGGTCACCCACCGCCTACAACTCGATGGCCTCCTGGTTTCCAGTGCACAGTTCACGGCTGCTACTTTTGATTAAATGTCCAGTCTCTTTTCAAGTTTATTTCCCCCGGGTCTCGTGGCTCTGCTCGGAGCCAGGAGGGAGCCGAGGGGCTACACTTCTAGGGAAGACTGAAGACTTGGGAGATGACAGGGAGGGGGGCGTGTGGGCTTTGTGCACTGGGGGTGAGCCCCCCGGGGCCTTCCTGACGCCGCATTCTGCGCTGGCAGCCTTGAGCCCACCCATTACTGGGGCTTCCCCTCAGCTTCTGCCCACTCCCTCCCAGCCCTGACCCTTTTTTTTAGAAATCATTATGAAGTCTCTCTCTTTTTAAAAAAGATTTATTTATTTATTTGAGAGGTAGAATTACACACACAGAGAGAGAGAGAGAGAGAGAGAGAGAGAAGGTTCTTCCATCTGCTGGTTCACTCCCCAGATGGCAGCAATGGCCAGAACTGAGCCTATCTGAAGCCTGGAACCAGGAGCTTCTTCTGGGTCTCCCACTTGAGTGGAGGGGCCCAGGGACTCGGGCCATCTTCCACTGCATTCCCAGGCCATAGTGGAGAGCAGGATTGGAAGAGGAGCAGCCGGGACTTGAACCGGTGCCCATATGCTACAGGGCTGGCTCCCCATCCCCGATTCTTTATGGTTTCCCAGCATCACCTGCGTGTTCTACCCAGGCCCCGGTACCCAAGGACACTCTGAGCGCAGCCCAGGCTGTTGGCTCCCTCGTGCACCTGCTCAGCCCTCTGCCCGGCCTCTCCTGCACATGGGCTTCCTGCCAGCCTGCCCCCTGCAGGACAGACGTGCACAGTGCGGGCCAGCGGCGGAGCTCATGGCTGCGAGTCCGCGTCCGCGTCACTGTTCCTCTGAGCAATTGGGTGACCCTCGGCAAGCCACCCAGCCTCTGCCAAGGACACAGACACGGCTAGAAAACGTCTTAGGAGGCCCAGCGTAGGCGGCAGCTCCTCTCTCGTTATGGCAAATGAAGCCCCCTGCGGCTCAGACTCCTGGGCGCCCCTCCCCCCCCCCCCCCCCCCAGCACCTGTGGTGGTGAATTCCCAGCGCCCGGTGCCCGGTCAGTGCTCTCAAAGCCACGGCTGTCGTTCCTGTTACTGAGAGCGGAGCGGAGGCCTTGTGTTTTCTGAAAGGGTCAAGAGGGAAGACCGGACGTGGCTTCACCAAGGCCTCCAGGGCTACAGAGGGGCTGCCTGGGCTTGGCCAACCGAGGCTGCTTCTTGGCCGGAAGGGGACTTGGAAGACACAGTGAGGTCACCGCAGGAGCAAAGGGAAGAGGAGGCAGGCGAGGGGAGGGAGAGAGCAGACAGAGGCAAGCCGTGCGGCGCGGGCCGTGGACTGAGCCGTGACCCCAGGGAGGGCGCGAGGGCAGGACACCCGATCGTGTTTCCTGCACTGTCAACCTCCTTCCGCCCCCAAATCGTTGACAAAAAGAGCCATGGGGGGCAGGGTTCTCCATGTCGAAATCCAAGAGACAGGCCTCGTGTGAAGCTGGGAAAGCCGGCTCAGGACGGCAGGAAGACGACAAACTGAACGAATTCGGGGGAAGATGGCTCCTGGAGGCCAAGGTGACCAGAAGCATATGGAAGAGGCCCTGGCGCCCACATCAGCGGGCACCCGAAGCCAGGAGCCTGCAGCTCCATCCGGGTCTCTCACGTGGGTGCAGGAGCCCAAGCACTCGGGCCACCTGCTGCTGCCTTCCCAGGCACATCAGCAGTCTCCCTCGGTTTTTATTTGGTGTTTTGGAAACATTTCAAGCAATACGCGATGCTGACACAGCAGACCACCGAGCTTCTGTCCGTCTGTCCGTCTGTCACTCGGATTTGCCGACGTCGGCATTCTCTGCTCGCCACGTTCTCCCTTTCCTTTTGATGACCTGCGAGTCAATTGCAGACACCGCACTCCTCACCGCTGTGTGATTGGCACCTGTCGCCTCTGACCCGGGACTCTGTCCTGGGTAACCCAGGACTTCAACACGGATCCGACAATGTCATCTGCAGCACCCTTCATACCCAGATTTCCCTGCTGTGTCACAAATGTCTGGCAGAGCCGGGTTCCCCCCATTCAGTAGCCACTCGAGTTCTGTGCTTTGCATTTAATCCCCGAGTCTTTGGGTCTGGCGTGTAATTGACACATTCCGAAGAGTCCGCAGCCGAAGTCTGGGGGAAGACGTCCGATTGTTTGCTTGTTATTGGATTTGGTTCCAACCGTTCTGGTGAGAATGCCAACTAGGGGGTTTCGGGTCCCTGTGACTGCACTGTGGGGCCGCCTTGTCCTGCTTGGGGTGGCCCTGCCGTGACCCCCGTGGTGAGGGTGCTGTCTGCTGGGCGTCCCCCTCTGGTACTGAGGAACGAGTCTGAGGGGACACTGTTGGGTGCAGGGATGCGCTGCTGGGACCGCCTACGCTGGCTGTGGTAGAATGCGTTCGCTGCGGCTTCTGCCGGCAGGCAGCTCACGTGCACGGCCACGCACCAGCCCATGGAGGGGGCTTTGTGAGTGTGAGAGCCCAGGATTGTCCTCAGTGGCCTGCGGTTCGCTGTCCTTGGCCGCAGGGCCTGGCTGGTGTCTGGCCGGAGAGCTGGTCTCCCACCAGCTGGAGGGACCCGGGCCTGAGACTGCCCAGTGGAAGGAATGACCGCTCATCCGCCGGGTCAGCCTGCTTGTTGCTGGGAATGTGTGTGTTTTCGCGTGTGTGTGCGCATGTGTGTGCTTGCACGTGAGCTGGGTGGGAGGACATCTGGGCACCTGGGACCCACAGGCAACACTTTCACTATGTGCCTGGGAGCTGCAGGGTGCTGGGCTCTGGCCTTGGTTTCCATGGCAATGGGCAACCTCCTTTGGCAGCATGCTCCTCTCTGGACCAGCTGACAGTGCTGGGGCCAGGGACAGGAGGCGGGGCGGGCCAGGGGCTCTGCCAGACCCTGAGTGTGTATCTTGGAGAGGAGAAGCAGCAGGCCCTCCACGGATATCTTGGAGATGAGAACTTTGGGTCACTCCCCACCCCCGCTGTGCTATAGAACGGACTTTCCCAGGGGTCCTATGTGCCCCCACTGAGCAGAATGGACTCTCCCACCAGCCTGGCAGCAGGCGCCCAGTGCATTCCCCGTGAATTCCACTCAGGGGTTAAGCGCAGTGAGATCTTTGGTGTCTTGATCTGCTGCACGTGTTATCTTGATCTCCCGGCCACGTCCATCACGTGCCCTGTTCCTCCGTCGGCCGCTGTCGTTTTCCCATCGTCAGGTACAGGGACGACTCTGCTAGGGTCCCACGGCCAGGACGGGGTGATGCTGGAACCGGAACTCAGGGCAGCAGTGCAGCTCAGCGACTTCGCCATGAGCAGCAGGACGGGCGGCCGGATTATCTCACTTACTCTCTGGGTGACTCTGGCACGGGCCCACTGGTGGCTGGCGTGGGGCCTCTCCAGGGCCGCAGGCTCTGCTCTCAGACTTACCGGTCAGAGGTCCCACGTGCGTGTTCACCCGTGGCTCCCAAGGGAACTTACACCAGTCCCCAGAGCTGAGCGTGTCCACGTGACTAAGTTCTGGCCAATGAAGAGCGATCTATTGCACTTCTAGGACGTCTCTTTGAAAGAGAAGACCACTTCTTTGTTCTCTTCTCTCCTTCCTGTTCCCTAGAATGTAGTTGTGATCAATGGAGCATTTGCAGCCATCCTGAACTAAGAGGTGACCTTGAGGCTGGTGGAGCAGAGACAGCCTAGGTCCCTGGTGACTTCATGGGAAAACTGTACTGGCCCTGCACTGCCTACGCCTGGAGTTCTGCACGGGAGAGCAAACCCCATGGGTGTTTGAGTCACCGGTGACACTCTCAGAGGTGTCCGATTCTGAGGCTGCCCGTGGCAGGTGCACCTCTCAGTGCCCCTCCCTCTCCAGCCCTGGGAGCTGCCCTCAGCCTGGGAGCACTCTGCCCCTCCCCCCACTGGGCACAGGAGATGTCTGGGCTCCTTTCTTCCCACTGCACAGCCCCGTCGTTTCTCAAGGTGGTGCACCTGCCTGCTGTCGTGTCAGAGGTCAGCACCGCTGACTTCGCAGGCTGACGCGTCCCGTCCTCAGGTCCAAGGCCTGTGGGAGGTGGCTCTGGAACCTCCAGCCCCGAGGTCCCACTGCCACCTGTGTGTCTCTGGCTACTCAGCTGCTCATTACCATAGCTCGAGGCACCATAGCTCAAGACCAATCTCCAAAGTACCGGAGCTTCCCCGCCTCTCCGCTTGGGCTTTCTCAGGTCCAGGTGAGAACAGCAGCTCGACCTCACGTTCGGGGAATGGCAGCAGCTTGGGACTTCTAGAAGCATCGGAGATGGTGCCGCGGCCTGGAGTTCAAAGTGAATTTTCCCATTGTGAGACTTCAATCCGCCCATCCGTCCACCCCAAACCCATCTACCCACTGAGCCGAACTTGACGGAGGGCTTGGTGTTCCAGGCACTCTGCCAGGCAGTGGGGGTGGAGAAATACACCCGAGCCGGCTCCTCTCCAGGCGCCCCCCGGGCCCCACGTGCTGTGAGGGGGCGACGGTGGGGCTCTGTGCAGCACAGGCAGGGGCTCCCCGCTCCCCGGGCTGGGCACAGGACCTCCTGCAACGCCTCCAACTGTGGGTGACTTTTCAGCTGAGACCCGAAGGGGGAGGGAAGGTGCGGGAGGGGCAGGAAGGGGGCACCCCCTGGAGAGGGCAGGGCCTGTGGGCTCACTGCTCAGAGAGGCGATTGGCATCTCCCCACCCCCAGGAAGAGTTTCACGGTTTTGTTTTGCCAGGGGGCCAGGGAAGAGAGCTCCTCCCTCATCCTGTGACCCCGGCAGCCCAGAGAGGGTGGATGCCAGCCTGGAGCGCCACAGCTCTTCCATAGCAGCCCTGATTCAGGCCCAGCTTGGCCTCCAGCTCCCCCGCTGTCCGAGCGCCCCACTCCCTGACTGCCCTGCAGGAAGTAGCGGAGCTGGGTGCTCGTGCGCTGGGCAGTCTGGACTCACTAATTTAATCCTTACAACCACAGGAAATCGCTACCATTGTTATCATCCCCATTGCACAGACGAACAAGGAGAGGCTCCGAATGCCTGAATCGCGCAGCAGGTGCCTCGTCCTTGGCGGTCATCTCGGTGCACTGTGGGTTGTTAGGCATCCCCCAGGCCACGTTCAAGGATGCAGGGGGCAACACACGCAGGGCCAGGACGGAAGCGTCTCACTGCAGGGCACGGCACCCCGCTGCCCCCTTCCTCGGCCCTGCTGCCGTCCTCCGCCTACAGAGCTCGGCTTGGTCCCTCCCCCCAGCTCCCTCCCCCCCAAACATCAGAGCCCTTCTCTCAGCCTCAATGACCTTGGACGGTGCCCTTCATGGGTCAAGTTCACTTTTCTCGTCTCTGCCACGGGGTGCTGGTGCAGACCCGGTGGGACTGTCATGGGGAGGAGACAAGACTGCCCTGGAAAGAGCCAGGCGCGTTCTGGGAGAAGTCCAGAACCAGCTCTTCCATCCTGGTCTTCCTTCTGGGCAGGGAACTGCCGAGGTCCCCGTGTGCCCAGGTGGCCGTGGCCAGCAGCTGTCACGCTCTGGGGAGGCTCACATCCCATCACTCTCGCAGCGGGTGGGCTCCTTGGCGGCAGATGAGCCGCCAGCGGTCTCCTCCTGCCCCCACGGCTCAGAGTCTCTGCCCAGGAGGTGCCCGTGGCCAGGATGCCTCTCTCTCCAGCAGGAACGTGGTTACCACGGTGATGAGTCTTTTGTCCCCAGCTCCCCAGGGACACGGCCCCCCTCCTAGGACCCAGCTGGCTCCTGCGCCTGTTTCCTTGTCTCTCGCTGAGGAGAAGTCCTCCGGCTGCAGCTCTGCCTGGTGCAGAAACACCTGCAGAGTAGAAGTGCGGCGGCCGCTCTGGGGTGTCGAGGTCCCCAGTGTCCTGGCCTCCTGGGCCTGCCCCTCAGCTTCTCCCGTGAGGCTGAGGGCACCTTGCCACTGGTGTGGCCCCATGCACCAAGGTCCTCTGCTCCCTGCTTTCGGTGTGGGGGTGTGCTGGGGTGCAGGGGTGGGGAAGAGAGTGGCCCTGCCTGGGGCCATGCGGGCCCCTGAAGGCCCCAGGGCAGCAGCCACAGCAAACCAGACCTGGGCACTTGGCAGAGAGCCTCAAGGAGGCCCTGGCTCCAGGCTCCCGCGAGAGACATCTCTGCCCAGATGAGCTGTTGTGGGCACGGGGGAGGCTGCCATTGGCTGTGAGCTTTCCTTGGGAGTCAACATCCTGCCAGGCCTTCAGGTGAGCGGGAGGGAACTGCCCAGTGTCCCTCCCCTGGGGAGCAGCCTGGACAGGGGAGGTCAGCCTGGTGTGGCCGAAGACGGTGGCCATGGCCTTTTGGGACCATGGGCCTGGCGTGCTAAGGCACTGTGGCCATTGGAATGGTGAAACCCAAGGACCTGAGGGCACAGCAGCCGTGCGGGGCACCTGTCCCGATCCACAGTGCCCTGAACCCTCCCCTCCCCCCTTTCCTCCCCACCTCCACACTCGGCGGTGACCACATCCTGACTTGGGGAGGGAGGTGGAAGTTGCTGGCACTTGGTGCTGGGGAGTCTTTGTGAAGACCCTGGGGGAGTCGGGGACCCCAGGGCTGAAGCAAAGCCCAGGGCACCTCCCCGGTGCAGACGCCTGCTCTCAGCCCTGCTAACCGGGAGGGAGAGAGAAAACTCACCAGCCGCTGGCCGCAGGTCTGTGAGGTCATGTCCATGCTCCACTGGCCATGCCGGAGACGGGTAAACCACGTGTCTGCCCGCGCCCGGCCCAGTCGCCTTTCTTGCTGCTCTCACAAGCAACGCTGGCCCTGCAGTCCCCCGGGGCACGGACCTTGTCCCCTGGACTCTGGGGCTTCCCCAGGGTGGGCGCCTTCTGAGCAGGGGTTCCTCCATGGCCCACTCCTCTCGTCTCTGTCTTCCCTCTCCCTTCCCTTCCCACTGTAGTTCATGTCCAGCCTCTCCATGTCCCAGAGGAGGCACAGGGACAAGAAGGAGGAAAAGGAAGCGAGAGAATCTCACATCAAAGCGCCAGGTGGAGGCCTGGCTGCTCCACTTCCGATCCTGCTCCCTGCTGATGGCCTGGGAAAGCAGCAGAGGCCAGCCCTGGATGAAGCTCCCCAAATGGCTGTGACAGCCAGGGCTGGGCCAGGGTGAAGCCAGGAGCCAGGAGCTTCTTCCAGGTCTCCCATGCGGGTGCAGGGGCCCAAGCACTTGGGCCATCCTCTGCTGCTTTCCCAGGCCATAGCAGAGAGCTGGATCGGAAGAGGAGCAGCCGGGTCTCGAACCGGTGCCCATATGGGATGCTGGTGCTGCAGGCGGAAACCTCGCCCACTACCCCACAGCGCCAGCTCCAGTGAAGAGCGCTTGACCAAATGAATGCCCGCTGCGCGTCACCAGGGGAGGACTCCAGGTCTGCAGAGCCAGTGTGCGCACTCCCGGGAGTCTGTTCCGTGTGAGCCAGGGCCCAAGGTAGAGAGGCCATCTCGCCAGAGCCTGGGCCTGAGCCGGGCTGGTGGGCGGCAGCAGCTGGGCAGCAGGAGAGGAAGCAGCTCCGTTGTCCATGGCCCCGGCTGAGCCACTTCCGCCCTCTCCAGCTGTGCTGCTGCCCATGCCATGTCCGAGTGGCCCCAGGCTGGTCTCCGCTCCTGCCAGGCGTGCCCAGGTCGGAGCAGGGCGCCTCTGGATGCCCCTGAAGCCGGGCCCTCCCCCGGTGCCTTCGATGTAGACTTCCCCAGGCCAGTGGCTCTCGCTTAGCCCACGGTGCCTGTACAGAGTCATTCATTCAACGCAGGGAGTGACACCGCAAGGAAGCCTGAGCCGACCCGAGTCACCAGGCTCAGATGGGCCCTGTGGTTCACAGCTGGATGCCAGGGTCTGTTCTGAGAACCTCCACAGGTCCAATCAGGAAAGTGATTAATCCCCAAGCTACCCCTAGAGCCACAGAGAAACCTGAGCCCAGCTGTGCCGGTACAAAGGAAGCACAAGGCACCGACCAGTTCCAGCACCCCCTCTTTGATCTCTGACTCACTGCCGCTAATCCCTCGGGGAGCTGGGGAATTGAGCAAGCGGCCCTCCTCCCACCACCCCAGTGTTTGTAATTGGCTGACTGCTGTCGGTGAGCGGACCCAGTTCTGGGGGCTCCATAGCGATTCCCCAGCCAGCTTCGGGGTGCTCTGGCTCCTTCCCAGCCTGGGGGGGCCTGGGAAAGTGCATCCTGACTCCTGGACATCCCCGGCCCCAGCGCTTCTTTCTGAGTCCCTTGTCCCCATCCCCCGCCCAGCAGGGGTCTCTGTCCCAGCAGCACCACCTCTGGGGACCCTCTCAGAAGCCTCTCCGAGACTCAGCAGCCAGGGCCGGGCGACAAGACCCCGCTCCTGGCCCCCTGCTCCCGGTCTCTGGCTCTTCTGAGCTCAGACGCATGCCGCCTCCTTAGGGGGTGGCTAGGATGGGCTCCCCATTTACTGCTGCCCTTTCGTGTCGATAGGGGGTGCTTTGGTGGAGCAGGCCCTGGGCTCTCCAGCATCCCAGGAGTATGGACAGCGGCTCTGGTTCCAGATCGATGTCCCGAACGTGGCAGGTCCAAACTCCGCTCCTTCACCTGCCCGATTCGGTCTCCCGAGCCGCGGTGAGTGGCGCCCCAGCTCCCAGGGGCTCAGCTCTGAGGCCTTGGGGTCGCCCTCGATGGCCCCCACTCCCACGCCATCTGTCAGGAATCCTATGAGCTCTACCTTCAGAGAATAACCGGAATCCCAGCGCTGCTTCCCGACGCGGCAGCCCCTGCCTCGGTCAGTTCCCACCGAAGCCACTGGCCTGACCCCCAGCTGGCCTGCCTGCTCCCCGCTCTGCTCATCTGGCAGCCAGAGGGGTCTCAAAGCCCCAGTCAGCACAGCCCTGCTCTGCTCACGGCCCTGCCAAGCCGCCGGCCGCGGCCCCTGGCCTGTGAGATGTGCCCCTCGGACCTCTCTGCGCTCCGCCGTCCTCCATCTGCTGGCTTCCCGGCTGTTCCTGAGGTCCCTGCCCCAGGACATTGGCTCTTGCTGTGCCCTCGGCCTGGGATGCGGCCCCCTCCACACAGCTGCGGGGCTCACTCCCCCTCGGGTCTCTGCTCCCCCGTGAGCTCCTCGTATCTCCCCACGTGCACAGGCCCCACTGCACCTGTTGGGGTCTAGGTGGGATTTGTCCCCCAGGTTTCATGTGCCAGCGGCTTTGGAAGCTTGGCTGCCAGGTGGTGGTGCTGAGTGGTGGGCACTGTAAGAGACGCGGTCCAGTGGAGGTAACTGGTGGTGGCAGGGGGAGGGACCGTGTTCTGGTCTAGTGGAACAAATTTATCTTGCGGACAGCAGATTATTAGACAGGGAGGCCACCCCCAAGTGGCCCCTTCTGCACAGGGCTGGCTCCCTCTGTGTTCCTCTGTGGTCAGGGGCTGTCAGCAGGGGCTGGTACAAGGCTGTCGGACCCCCAGCCACCAGGATCATGAGCCAAATAGACCTCTTTAAAAAGTATCTCGGGGGCAGGGCTGGTGCTGTGGTGCAGTGGGTTAAATCCCTGGCCTGAAGCGCCGGCATCCCATATGGGTGCCAGTTCTAGTCCTGGCTGCTCCTCTTCCGTTCGAGCTCTCTGCTATGGCCTGGGAAAGCAGTAGAAAATGGTCCAGGTCCTTGGGCCCCTGCACCCACATGGGTGATCTGGAAGAAGCTCCTGGCTCCTGGCTTTGGATTGGCTCAGGTCTGGCCATTGGGGCCATCTGGGGAGTGAACCAGCAGATGGAAGACCTCTCTCTCTCTCTCTCTCTACTTCTCTCTGCAACTGTCTTTCAGATAAATAAAATAAATCTTTAAAAAAAGTGTCTGGGGGCTAGCGTTGTGGCACAGTGGGTAAAGCTGCTGCCTGCAGTGCCGGCCTCCTGTATGGTCCTCTAGTTTGTGTCCCGGCTGCTCCACTTCTGATCCAGCTCCCTGCTAATGGCCTGGGAAAATCAGCGGAAGATGGCCCGAGTGTTTGGGCCCTGCCACCCACCTGGGAGACCCAGTTGGAGTTCCAGGCTCCTAACTTCGACCTGGCTCAGCCCCAGCCATTGCAGCCATCTGGGGAGAGTGAACCAGCGGATGGAAGATCTCTTTCTCTCTCTTTCCCCAAACTCTGCCTTTCAAATACATAAATAAATCTTAAGGAAAAAGTATCCAGTCTCCCACACAAGGGACGGATACACACAATGGAACCAAACACATGATGATAGAGACACATGCAAGAGACAGACACACAACAGACAGGCACACACAACGGATGGGCACAGGCAGTAGACGACACACACAAGGGACACAAACAGTGGGTGGATACACACAGTGGACAGACACGCTGTCCCTCTCAGCCTGCTCTCCTGCGGGTTTCTCGTAGCCCTGTCCAGCTTGGACGGCATAAGGACTTCCTGTCGGTTCAAGTGTTGGTGCCGGGGCAGCAGGCGAGAGTTCCGTTTGCAACCTCATTGCCATTGCTTAGCACTGTGTGGTCCAACATGGAAGCTCCGAGCCATAGGTGGCTTTTTGAAAAAAAAATTATTTATTTTATTTCATTTTATTTGAAAGGCAGAGGGAGAGGGACACTGACAGAGAGATCTCTCAGAGGCTGGGTCGCTCTCCAAATGCCTGTGTCAGCAAGGCTGGACCAAGCTGACGCCAGGAGCCAGGAGCTCCATCTGGGTCTTCTGCGTGGATGTCAGGGACCCGCCTACCAGAGCCGTCACCTGCTGCCTCCCTCGCACGTGAGCAGGAAGCCGGATGGGAAGTGGAGCAGCGGGGACTGGATGCGGGCACCAGGTAAGGATGGTGAGGATGGTGATGGCACAGGATGTGGGTGTCCTTAGGGCTCCCCTCCCTCCGTGTGATGATGTAACTGTGAAATTAGTTAAAATGAAACAGGTCCTGTTCTTCAGTCACAGTAGGCACACTGCGAGGGCTCAGTAGCCACGAGTGGCTGGGGCTGTGGCTTGGGTAGACAGAGAGGACTTCCTTGGCAGTGGGGAGTTCGCTGAACAGTGCTGGCTTAGAACACAGCAGCGTTCTGGGCTGTTTGTGGAGGAAGTGAATGACCGGGTGAATGATGCTCTCGAGCGTCATCCTCAAAGGGGCACGGTGAGTTCCTCCCCCATTCAGCCCGGAGATCTCCTGACAGTGGCACGCAGCAGCCCCGGTGATCCCAGGATCAGAGGAGGAGATGGGGCTGAGAAAGGCTATGGACCTTTTTTCTTAAAGAGCTACAGAGAGGCACAGCAGAGAGAGAGAGAGAGAGAGAGAGAGAGAGAGAGAGAGAGAGAGAGGTCTTCCATCTGATGGTTCACTCTTCAAATGGCTGCAATGGCCAGAGCTGTGCCGATCTGAAGCCAGGAACCAGGAGCTTCCTCCGGGTCTCCCACATGGGTGCAGGGGCCCAAGCACTTGGGCCATCTTCCACTGCTATCCCAGGTCATGGCAGAGAGCTGGATCGGAAGTAGAGCAGCCTGGTCTTGAACCATATGGGATGCCGGCACTGCAGGCAGTGGCTTTACCTGCTACGCTGCAGTGCCAGCCCCAGCTAGGGACTTTTTGAAACAGCTCGATGGAGCTGTAACTTCCAGACCAGGAAGCGCACCCATCTACAGCACGTGGCTCAGCTTTTTGCTGTGTGCTCGCCATTGACAGGCATCCGCATAACCGGCTGTAGAACGCCGCCTCTCCCCAGACAGCGCCCGCCTCTCCCATGACGGCGCCCGCCTCTCCCCAGACCGCGCCCGCCTCTCCCCAGACGGCGCCCGCCTCTCCCATGACGGCGCCCGCCTCTCCCCAGACGGCGCCCGCCTCTCCCCAGACCGCGCCCGCCTCTCCCCAGACCGCGCCCGCCTCTCCCCAGACGGCGCCCGCCTCTCCCATGACGGCGCCCGCCTCTCCCCAGACGGCGCCCGCCTCTCCCCAGACCGCGCCCGCCTCTCCCATGACGGCGCCCGCCTCTCCCATGACGGCGCCTGGAAGTAGTCACTCCCCACCCCACCCAGTGCCCGGCTCCAGCCCTGGCTGCCCCCAGGCTGCCGTCTGCCTCTGGACTTTCCCTTTCCGGTTGTTTCATAGAATTGGGAGCACACAAGATGTGGCACTGTGAGACTGGCTTATTTCCTGAGTGCTAGAGTTGACAACTCCATGCTCTTGTTGCTGTTTTAAGGTTTATTTATGTATTTAAAGGCAGAATTAGAGAGAGAGAGAGAGAGAGAGAGAGAGAGCCGGCGCCACGTCTCAATAGGCTAATCCTCCACCTTGTGGCGCCGGCACACCGGGTTCTAGTCCCGGTCGGGTTGCCGGGTTCTGTCCTGGTTGCCCCTCTTCCAGGCCAGCTCTCTGCTGTGGCCCGGGAGTGTAGTGGAGGATGGCCCAAGTACTTGGGCCTTGCACCCCATGGGAGACCAGGAGAAACACCTGGCTCCTGCCTTCGGATCAGCGCGGTGCACAGGCCGAAGCGTGCCAGCCACAGTGGCCATTGGAGGATGAACCAACGGCAAAGGAAGACCTTTCTCTCTGTCTCTCTGTCTCTCACTGTCCACTCTGCCTGTTAAAAAAAAAAAAGAGAGAGAGAGAGAAAAAATCTTCTATTTGCTGGTTCGTTCCCCCCGACTGCAATGGCTGGTACTGGGCCAGGTTGAAGCCAGGAGCCAGGCGCTCCATCTGGGTCTCCCGCATGGGGCCCAAGCATTTGGGCCATCTTCTACTGCTTTCTCAGGCCACAGAAGAGAGCTGGATTGGAAGTGGAGCAGCCAGGACTCGAACCGGTGCCCACATGGAATGCTGACACTGCAGGCAGTGGCTTTACCTGCTACTCCACAGCACCAGCCTCGAGGCCTTGAGTTCTAGTCGCGATTCTGTCTTTATCTTTGGGACCTTGTGCCAGACCACAACTTCCCAGGGGACACTAAGTTTGTGCCACAACCAACAGAAACAGACCACAGCTGCTGCTTTCCCTGTAAGACCCACTGTGCAGGAGAACTCTGGGTCGGGCCTTCAGCCATGCAGCGGAGCGGGCTCAGGGGGGCTGCCACCCCCACAGGGGCCTGGGACTTATGCTGCCTTTTGGCTGAAGTCTCACGGGTCTCCCCGGCCGGCTGGAAGGCTACTGAGGAGAAGCCACGTTCAGAAGCATCAACCGAGTTCCTGAAAGTCTCCTTCCCAGCCGCACATCGAATCCCCAGAAATGACCCTCAGTCTGCGCGTGTGTAAATGGGCTAACAGGTGCATCTGCTGAAGATGACCGCCATGAAGCATGCACCTGGCACGCGGCCCGGGCTTCCCCACTCTGTTCTCTCCTGGGGCGAGAAGCCGCTGGGTGCAGGTGCAAAGAGGGGAGGAGAGGCTGGCGTAGGCTCGGGTCTTTCTTGGTTGCACCTGGCCCTTCCTTTTGGGGCCTGGAGCCACTGCCCTATGGCGTGCTCCCCTGAGGCTGCCTGCCTGGGTGGTGCTGGGGACAGGGCCCTGGCGGGGTGAGGGAAGCGGAGCTGGGGCGGCCGCCTGTTTCTTCCCCTGCTCGGAACACTGTGGCCTCCTCGCTGGAGCATCCATCTCAGTGGGAACCTTTGCTTAGATTTATCGCGCTGTTCCTGCAGGCTACGGACTACGGGGAGGTAAAAAATGTCCTTTTTGAGGCAATAAAACATAAAATGGAACCCAATTTCTCTCCAGGGTAAGAATCGTTATGGTTGACAATGGCTGTAAAGTGTGCGGCCGTGAGGGGTGGGGTCGGCTGCTGGGGCCCCAGGGCTGAGGGGGAGGGTGGGGGTGAGGGTAGCACCTGCCAGCTGGCACCTGCGCGGTTGCTGAAGTCGGCCTGGGAGGCGCCCAGGGCCCGGGACGCCCCTCCGTCTCCTCCCTCGAGGTCCCCTTGCAGAATCCATGCCAATTACCAAGAATCTGAGCCGGGCAGGGAGCAGTGACAGCGCCCCGGCTTGCTCTGCCTGGCCGGTGGGAGACAGGAGAAATGTGTGCTCCATGAAGCGAAAGCAACTTGACGTTCACATTAAGGCATCTGGACCTCACCCAGCGGGAATCAAGACCCAAGGCTTCAGGGCTTCATATGGTTTGTGATGTTGCATATAAAGTGCACAGACCTTTTAAAAAATTAGTCAATTATTTGAGAGGCAGAGAGACAGTAAGAAAGAGACAGAGCGGGAGATAGAGAGCTCCTCCCATCCTCCGGTTCACTCCCCAAATGGCCACAACGTCCCCGGCTGGGCCAGGCCAGAACCAGGAGCCAGGAGCCTCCTCCAGCTCTCCCATGTGAGTGCAGGGGTCCAAGCCCTTGGGCCATCTTCCACTGCCTTCCCAGGAGCATTAGCAGGGAGCTGGACTGGAAGTGGAGCAACCGGGACTTGAACTGGTACCCTTATGGGATGCCAGCGTGGCAGGCGGCCACTTTACCTGACACAATACAAGCAACAGCCCCCCAGGCACACATCTTAAGTGTATAGTTTAATGCCTTTTCACTCACAGACATCCATGTAATCACCACTCAGGCCAAGAGAGAATATTTATAGCATTCTAGAAAGTTCCCGCAAGCCCTTTTCATTTTCCCGTTTCTTGAACTTGAACTTCACTTTGCGGGAGTCACAGGACAGAGAGCGGCAGTCGAGTCTTCCTTTCTTCGACTCGTCATTGTCAGGAAGACGGTGTTGCTGTAACTCCATGACGGGCACAGATCACACCGTCCCGCCCACGCTGCGGTGGCTGGACATCGTAGCCTGGGCGTGGGCTTGCAGGCTGCCGTGGGCGCTGTGGTGTGGCTCCGGCAGTGGGCACCTTGTGGCAGCTTAGGTTGGCACTTTCTAAAAAAGCATTTGTTTCTTCAATTTCATCTTTTTTTTTTTTTTTTGGACAGGCAGAGTGGATAGTGAGAGAGAGACAGAGAGAAAGGTCTTCCTTTTGCCGTTGGTTCACCCTCCAATGGCCGCCATGGCTGGTGCGCTGCGGCCGGCGCACCACCTGATCCGAAGGCAGGTGCTTATCCTGGTCTCCCATGGGGTGCAGGGCCCAAGGACTTGGGCCATCCTCCACTGCACTCCCGGGCCACAGCAGAGAGCTGGCCTGGAAGAGGGGCAACCGGGATAGAATCCAGCACCCCGACCGGGACTAGAACCCAGTGTGCCGGCACCGCTAGGCGGAGGATTAGCCTGTTGAGCCACGGCGCTGGCCTTCAATTTCATCTTTTTAAAGGTTTTTATATATTTATTTGAAAGGAAAAGCTACAAAGAGAGGGAAAGAGAGAGAAAGAGAAAAAGAGATACCTTCCATCTGCTGGTTTACTCCCCAAAATGGCTGAAACCGCGAGGGCTGGGCCAGGCCAAAGCCAGGAGCCAGGAGCTTCTTCTTGGTCTCCCACATGGGTGCAGGGGCCCAAGGACTTGGACCATCTTCTGCTGCTTTCCCAGGCCCTAGCAGAGCGCTGGATCGGAAGTGGAACAGCCGGGACTTGAACCAGTGCCCATATAGGATGCCAGCACTGCAGGCAGAGGCTTAGCCTACGATGCAGTAGAAGATGTGGGAGACCCAGAAGAAGCTCCTGGCTCCTGGCTTCAGATTGGTGCAGCTCTGGCCATTGCAGTCATTTGGGGGAATGAACCAGATGTTGGAAGACTTCTCTCTCTCTCTGGCTCTACTTCTCTCTGTAACTCTTTCAAATAAATCTTTAAAAAATAAATAAATAAAAAAGTGTTCCTTTCGCTGCTCCCTCTCCTGGATCACTGCCAAGGCCCGCGGGCCTGAGGGAGGTGGAGGCCATGAGGGAGGTGAGTGGTCCAGCCTGGGCCAGCGGAGTTGCCCCAGCATTGGCCTGGGCTTGCAGTGGACGGCTAACTGCTGTTAAGTAGGGGTGGTTTGTTAACAAAACCCCTGACACCACGGCAAACACACGCTGACCCCCCACTAGCATTAATGCTCACCGTGGAATTTGCCTGACTGCTCTTTTTATACTTTGTTCCTTGAAATGTTTCAAAGTTGCCAACATGGTGACATTTCCCAGAAGGCCTTGGCGCCATCAGGACACAAAGTTGCGTTCCAATGATGCCTGTGACGTCAAGCGCGTATCCAGAGTTCCCTGAGCACCCAGCAACCTCGTCTTGAGCTGTTTCATGAGTTGTTTTACACCCGGGACCCAGTGAGCATCATTCTGGGGCACTGCCCCGTTCCACACTCCTGTCCCTGGCTACAGATTGTCAGAGGCCCAGGCAACGTCCACCCAAGGGAACCGAGGCAGGGCAGCGTGGGGAGTGCAGGCATCAGCTCACGTCCCCTCATGGCCACTTCCCAGTGTGGTGACCTTGGGAACATGGCCTTGTCTTCCTGCCAAAGGCCACGATCCTGTCCATCTCACACTCACTCGGTGTGAGTGTTCAGTGAACGCTCATGGAAAACCAAGCGAAAAGATGTTTGCTTTGGTGCAAAATGTTTTTTCTATTTATTTATTTGAAAGGCAGAGTGATGGCGGGTGGGTGGCAGAGAGGCAGGGAGAAATCTCCATCCACTGGTTCACTCCCCAAATGTCTCCAGTGGTCAGGGCTGAGCCGGGCTGAAGCCAGGAGCTTAGAACTCCATCCAGGTCTCCCATGTGGGTGGCACGGGCCCAAGCACCTGGGCCACTTTGCACTGCCTTCCCAGGTACATTTTCCCAGCAGGAAGCTGGATTGAAGTGGAGCACTGGGAGTTTGAACTTGTGCTGAGATATTGGGTGCCAGTCTCACAGGGGGCAGCTTAATTCACTGTGCCATGGTCCTGGCCCAAGCGCAAATGTGTTTGAAATTTGGGCGGTTTTTCATCACGGGTATCTTGCACACACTCCTGGAAGACCCCATGTAGACTGAGCACAGAGTGTGGCTGTGCGGAGCTGAGTGACTTTGGTTACAGAAACATTTCTTTTTTTTTCCTTTTCTTTTGACAGGCAGAGTTAGACAGTGAGAGAGCAAGACAGAGAGAAAGGTCTTCCTTCCGTTGGTTCACCCCCCAAATGGCCGCTACAGTCGGCGCACTGTGCCAATCCGAAGCCAGGAGCCAGGTGCTTCCTCCTGGTCTCCCATGCGGGTGCAGGGCCCAAGCACTTGGGCCATCCTCCACTCACTCCTGGGCCACAGCAGAGAGCTGTACCGGAAGAGGAGCACCCGGGACAGAACCTGGCGCCCCGACCGGGACTAGAACCCAGGGTGCCGGCACCACAGGTGGAGGATTAGCCAAGTGAGCCATGGCTCCGGCCCTCTTTTTTTTTTTTTTTTTTTTTAAGATTTATCTATTTATTTGAAAGTCAGAGTTACACAGAGAGGAGAGGCAGACAGAGAGAGAGGTCTTCCACCCAATGGTTCATTCCCCAATCAGCTGCAACGGCTGGAGCTGTGCCGATCCAAAGCCAGGAGCCAGGAACTCCTCCCAGGTCTCCCACGCGGGTGCTGGGGCCCAAGGACTTGGGCCATCTTCTACTGCTTTCCCAGGCCATAGCAGAGAGCTGGATCAGAAGTGGAAGAGCCGGGTCTTGAACCGGCGCCCATATGGGATGCCGACGCTTCAGGCCAGGGCTTTAACCCACTGTGCCACAGCGCCAGCCCCCACAGAAACATTTCTTGCTCTCTGAACATTGATTAAAGGATTTTTCTCATGAACCTTTCCAGGGTCTCTCCGAGTAGGGTGCTGTCATCACAGCTGGGAAACCTGCCGGGGTTTGGATTCCTGCTTGGAAAATCCTCACTGATCCAGGGGAAGCTTGCGTGGTTTGGGAGAAAGAGCGCCAGGGTGGGAATCAGGAAACCTGGACCCGAGGGCTCTCCGCCTCCAACTTGCCACGTATGACCTGGACGGGCCCCTCGCTCTCTGGTCTCAGTTCCCTGCCCCTTCCTTCTTCCAATGACCTTGACTGAAACTTTTTTCCCCTGAATACTCCACCATTTTCCTATTAATTTGGAAGTTAGAGCGCACGCGGCATCTACTGTCTCAATCCTCTTAGCAAACTGAACCTGCCTATTTGGATTATAGCCGCCATCCATGAGGTCTGCCACCATCCATGAGGTCTGCCGCCATCCATGAGGTCTGTCGTCATCCATGAGGTCTGCCGCCGTCCATGAGGTCTGCCGCCATCCATGAGGTCTGCCTTCGACCCCTCCACGGTCCCAGCTCCTTAAAGGCATCCAGGCAGGCACATCCCTTCCAACTCACGTGGCATTGTTCCCTTGCACTTTTATTGTCTCTTCTTTGTTTGCTTTAATGCGGAAAACTAAGCGTTTTCAACAGCCGATGTTTGCGTAAGTCACTGGCATGCTGGCCTTTTGTTTTTGCGAGCTGTTCTTTCTTGAATCCCTCACCTTCGCACTGGAGTCGTTTTCCTTTTTCATATTCTTTAAAACTTCTTTGGTGAGGACGTTGTGTTGTAAATCCTGACAGTTTTTGTCTGAAAATGTCTTGATTTTGCTCTCATTCTTGAAACGTCTGATGTCTGACGTTAATAAAATCCTCAGGTGCATCATCTCGCCCAGCTTT
Organism: Lepus europaeus; assembly: GCF_033115175.1. Classification (NCBI taxonomy): domain Eukaryota; kingdom Metazoa; phylum Chordata; class Mammalia; order Lagomorpha; family Leporidae; genus Lepus; species Lepus europaeus. The sequence continues at coordinate 7,683,479 of NC_084831.1, forward strand.
TGGAAGGAGTTTTTTTTTGTTTGTTTGTTTTTTCACCACCTTCCAGCTCCCAGTGTCTACAGCAGAACATGCTCTGGACCCTTTGACGCCCCTTTCATGAGGTCATCTCACTGTGTCTCTGGCGGCTTCTAAGCTCGCTCCCCTCCATCAGTGACAGTGGGGGGTGGGGAATCCCCGGCTGCACCTGCTCCTGGTTCACAAGCGTCCTGAATCCGAGGACTGGAGCTTTTCAAGTTGTCTGGAAAACTCTGCGAGGTTCCCTGCGAGGTCTCCAGCAGGAGTCTGACCCCGTGAGTCAGACACGGATTGCCAGGTCTCTCACCCTCTCTGTCGTGTTGTTCACTTCCTGGTCTCTCTCCACTGCCTTGGAAGACATGCACTTCTGCGACCTCTCTTCCAGTTCACTAATTCTCTTCTTGGCCGCATCTCCTCTTCTGCGGATCCCTTCCTCAGCTTGCTGATTTCAATGATTCCGCTTCTCATCTCTGGGATTTTCCTTGATCTGCCTGGGCGTTTTTCATCCTCTCATTGTCCTTTGTCCTACTTTTGACTTCGGGTTTTCCTTGTTTTTTTAAAGATTTTATTTATTTATTTGAGAGATAGAGTTACAGACAGTGAGAGGGAGAGACACAGAGAAAGGTCTTCCGTCTGCTGGTTCACTCCCCAAATGGCTGCAATGGCTGGAGCTGTGCCAATCTGAAACCAGGAGCCAGGAGCCTCTTCTCAGTCTTCCATGCAGGTGCAGGACCCAAGCACTTGGGCCATCTTCCACTGCTTTCCCAGGCCACAGCAGAGAGCTGGATCGGAAGACGAGCAGCCAGGACTCAAACCGGTGCCCATATGGGATGCCGGTGCCACAGGTGGAGGATTAACCTACTGCACCTTGGTGCCGGTCCCCGGATTTTCCTTTTGAAACATACTTACCTACTTGTTTTATATCTGGTTTCTGATAATTCATCATTTGCAGTCTTTGTAGTTGTTTCTGCTGAGTTTTGCTTAAAGGAGTTTGTTTCCTTGATTTCTGTTTTTTTTTCTTTTTTTGGTTAAGATTGATTTATTTGTTTGAAAGGCAGAATTACAGAGAGAGGGAGAGATGGAGAGACACACACACACACACACATACACACACAGAGACAGAGAAGGCTTCCATCCAGTGGTTCACTCCCCAAATGCTCACAAAGGCTATACTAGGCCGGGCTGAAGCCGGGAACCAGGAACTCCCTCTAGATCTCCTGCCTGGTGGCAGGGACCCGGTACCTGCTGCCTCTCAGGGTGTGCATTAGCAGGAGGCTGGTTCACTCCTTAGATGGCTGCAATGGGTGGAGTTGGGCTAGGCCAAAGCCAGGAGCCAGGAGCCTCCTCTGGATCTCCCACACAGGTGGAGACCCACGGACTTGGGCCATTATCTGCTGCTTTTCCAGGCATGTTAGCATGGAGCTGGATTGGAAGTGGAGCAGCGGGCACTTGAACCGGCGCCCATATGCTGTGTCACAGCGCGAGCCCCTAAGAACATTTTAGAGTTGATCCAACCGTGTTAGGTGTGCTGTATTGGAAAAACATCTCCAGAGGTTGCCGTAGGCCCAGTTTTATTCCTCCTTTATTCCTTCCTTGTTCACTTATTCACGAACCAGCACTTCCTTGAACATCTGCCAGAGCCCAAGTCCCGGGTCAGGAAATGGGGCTTAGAGACCCACAGGGCACTGTCTCTGCTCGTGGGGGCTCATCACAAACCAGGAGCCCTAGAAAGTGTGGGGGGCCCTGGCGGAGTTGTCCAGATTCTACAAGGTTGGCATCTGCTGCCCTGGGCCCAGCTTCTTGGCTAGCCAGCATCCCCTGTGGCAGCTCACCGACTGCTCTCACTGGCCCTGTGCGGGAGCCGGCGCCAGCAACTCACGGGCAGAGAAACCGAGGCACAGGGCGATCAAGTGACTCGCCCTGGGTCCCAGAGTCACAGGGGGGCAGGGTTGTCATTGGGAACCAGGTGCCTCCCGCCCCCCCCCCCCCCCCGGCAGGAGCTGGGGTCCTGGCCTTCGTGCTGAGGAAGCGCTGGCTCCCGTCCAGGCTGCCCCTCCCCGCTCGCCACCTGTCCACCTGTCCCTTCAGCAGCCCCCGTGCCCTGTCCTGCCATCTGGGCCAGGCCCGTGCTGGGCACCAGAGGCAGCTCCATGAGGACATGGCGAGGACGCCCGGGGCGGCTCCTTTCCTTCTGTCACCTTGGCAGGGAACCTGGAGATACTGAGGGAGGGGATTTCTGACCTCGGCAAAAGGCAAGGTCTTTTTTTTTCTTTTTAAGATTTATTTATTTAAGGGCTGGCACTGTGGCTTACTAGGCTAAGCCTCCACCTGCGGTGCTGGCATCTCATATGGTTGCTGGTTCATATCCCAGCTGCTCCACTTCCGATCCAGCTCTGCTATGGCCTGGGAAAGCAGTGGAAGATGGCCCGAGTGCTTGGGGCCCTGCACCCACGTGGGAGACCCGGAAGATGTTCCTGGCTCCTGGTTTCAGATAGACTCAGCTCTGGCTGTTGCGGTCATTTGGGGATTGAACCAGCAGAGGGAAGACTTCTCTCTCTCTCTTTCTCTCTCTCTCTTCTTCTCTAACTCTGCCTCTCTCCATGAAGGACCTCCTTGCTGGGGTTGACTCTCAGGCCTGCAGAGGTGGGATGGGGGGATTTTCTTCACACTGGGCCCAACCAGTCTTATGTTGTGTGTACAGGCACACACGCACACCCACACATGCACACACACCCATAGGCATGCACACACGCTCACATGCATGCACACACTGGCACACACAGGCACACACACTGGCACGCACACACAGGCACACACACTGGCATACACTCACACACAGGCACGCATGCACACACAGGCACACACAGGCACACACTGGCATGCACACACACACGCACGCACACCCATAGGCATGCACACACACACTCACATGCACACACGGGCACACACGCACACACCCACACATGCACACACTGGCACACACACGCACACATGGGCACACATGCACATGCACACACAGGCACACACTCATAGACGCGCTCACACACACCCTCCTGGGCCTCTGTACTCCCCAAGAAAGGCCTGGACCGTGGGAGCCATCTCTGTCCCCAGCACACTTAGCTTGGAGCCTGGCTCTCGGCCGTGACATTCTGCTGAGCGGATCACGGCTGCCGGATTCAGCAGTCCTGACTGCTGAGCGGGGCTCCTGGCTCGAGGCGCGCCCGGGGAAGCGCGCCGTGGAGAAGTGAGCCTCCCCCTACCCCCTCCTGGCCCCCCACAAAGGCGGCCACTGTTAGCTTCTTGGCGCCTCTCCTGCCAGATGGTTTTCCAGACTCGTGAATTTGTAGTCTCATAAAATGGGCACTACACACCCCTGCACACACACCCCCACACAGTGGACAGCAGACCACATGCACATACACACACACACGCACACACAACACCGGGCTTTGGCACCCACAGGTCTGGACGGAAACCCCTCTCCCCTCCCTGAACTTCTGTGTTCTGGGAAGACAGCAGGTGTACTCCTCTGGTCTCCTCCTGTGTGGAGGGAGGGGTGCAGCCGGGACCCAGGGGGAGGCCGGTGGAAGGAAGGTGGGGGTGTTCCCGAGGTCCCCCACGGTGGCGAGAGACCAGGAGTGGCTGCATTTCCCAGGGGGCCACCCTTCCCTCACGCTCTCCCCTTCCCCTCCCCCTCCTTGGTGCCCTCCTCGCACCCCAACAGGGCCCCCATCTTGCATCTCCTGCCCGGATCTGCCACCCGGCACGGAGGTCTGGCTCGCTCTGAAGGCTTGTCATGTCTGCGCTTAATGAAGTTTAATTATCTTCCAAGATTCAATGAATAATTATAAATCTTTTCAAGATGCAATCACACGGGTTCATGCTTCATTAACGGTGGGAAATCAATTGTAATGGGCGGAATTCCTCTCTTCTGGAGAGCGGTCTGTTTGTGCGGGCTCGATGCTCGCCCGCTGCGACTCCCCCAAGGAGTACATCTGACGCCTGGCGTTTTCCTTCCGAATGAATGAACCTGGTGGGGGGGGCAGGGGAGGAGCCAGGCCCAGGGGAGGCGGAGAAAGACAGACTCCCCGCAGAGAGTGCTGGGGGCGGGGAGCGGGAGCAGAGAGGCCACGAGGAAGCACTGATGTGTAGCCTTTTTAGGGACACCACCAACCCTTTTGTTTAAACCTGACGAAAGCTACTGATAACCTCAAGAAGTTGCACCCCAACGTTTTGGCAACATTCAGGGTGTCACCAAGAGATCTTTCCCAGCTGCTCTGGCCTCCTGGCGGGGGTCCGGGGCAGATAATTCAGGAATAAAAGGAAACCAGACAAGGCTGTTCCTTCCTTGGTAACTCTGCAGGCTTCTCTTATCGCTGAGAAATCAAGAGGCTCTGCCTGGGGGCCAGGGTCGTGGTGCAGCTCTGCTCCAGCTCCCTGCCAATGCGCCTGGGAGAGCAGCGGAGGATGCCCAAGTGCCGGGGCCCCTGAACCCACGTGGGAGACCTGGAGGGAGCTCTGGACTCCTGGCTTCAGCCTGGCCCAGCCGCAGCCATTGTGGCCGTCTGGGGAGTGAACCAGCAGGTGGGAGATCTCTCCCTCTGTCGCTCTGCCTTTCTTTTTAAAAAGATTTATTGATTTATTTGAAAGTCAGAGTTACACACAGGGAGAAGGAAAGGCAGAGAGAGAGAGAGAGGTCTTCCATCTGCTGGCTCACTCCCCAGTGGGTCACAACAGCCAGAGCTGCGCCAATCCAAAGCCAGGAGCCAGAGCTTCCTCTAGGTCTCCCGCGCGGGTGCCCCCCAAAAAAAACCTTTTTAAGGAAAGAGGCTCTGCCTGGACTCAGGGCCGTGGGCAGCCAGGCTCCAGGAGAGACTTTGCTCTGGGCTTTTCGCAAGCCCTGGGCAGCTTGGCGGGAGCCTCACCTTCGCACCAGCTCCTCTGCCTGGCGTGGCCACCCTGCAGCCCGGACGTGGGCCTTGCTCTTGAACGTGGCAAGGTGCCCAAGGTTGCACAGCACAGGGGAGCGGGGCTCTGTGGGGGACCTCAGGGGCCACAAGGACCTGGGGAAGTCCTCACCCAATTAGCCAGACCAAGAGAGAGCAAGGACCCTTCAGAGCAAACAGGGGGTGAGGACCCGTGACCCCCACTGCCGGCCCAGCTTCTTCCCCCGCCCTTCAGTTCTGTGCCGTCAAGCTGGGCCGGGCAAGAGAACTTCCTGTCCGGTCCAGAAGCCGCCAGCCACAGGTGATGATTCCACTTGAAATCCATATTGAGGGGCCGGCGCTGTGGTGTATGGGGTAAAACCACCACCTGAGGGGCCGGCATCCCATATGGCGCCGGTTAGAGTCCTGGCTGCTCCACTTGCCATCCAGCTCTCTGCTGTGGGGGAAAGCAGTGAAAGACGGCCCAAGTCCTTGGGCCTCTGCGCCACGTGGGAGACCTGGAAGAAGCTCCTGGTTCCGGATGCGCTCAGCTCCAGCCGTTGGGGCCATTTGGGGAGTGAACCAGCGGATGGAAGACACCTCTCTCTCTCTCTCTCTCTCTCTCTCTCTCTCTCTGCTTCTCTGTACCTCTGCCTTTCAAATAAAAAAAAAATCACAAGCAAATGAAATAGCCAGTTCCCAGCAGCATCAGCCACATTTCCAGGGCTCCACGGCCACCGTGGCTCCTGGCTGGCATCGGGGCCCACACAGAGAGCAGGGCTCTGGGGTATCAAATTGCACAAGAGCTGTGCCCAGACTGTGTCCACACCCCTGCCCCAGCCCCGGCAGAGGGCGCGGCACGAGGCTGGAAGTGAGGTCGCACCTCCCGCACACTGTGTGAGCCGCCCCTAGGCTCACTTCCTGCCCCCTCCGTGACCATAAACCAACGCGAGTGTGTGCATCTATGGTCCTGCAAGTGACGGCCAAACGTGGGTTTCCCGGGGCTAAACTGGAGGTGTCAGCACAGCTGTGTACTTTCCGGGATGTTCGGAGGAGGGGGACTGAGGCCGTGACCTTGCCTCTCCCGGGTTCTGGAGCCTACCCGTGTCTCTGGGGTCATTGCCCTACGTCCATCTTCAAAACCAGCAAGACCTTCGCGTCCCGTCTGCCGTACTAGACCCCTCTCCTGGCACCAGACGGATGACCTAGGATAAGCTCCCAGTCTCAAGGCCCTTACCTCGGTCACGTGCTAACCCCGAATGCCTGCGCCGGCGTCTCCTCTTTTTCTGTGCAGGGGCCCTGAGACCCAGAGCAGGGAGGGGCCTCTCCCTGGTCACACCGGCATCCAGATCCCTTCTCCCGGGGCACCCCTCCCCCAGCGCCATGACAGCTCGCAGGGAACTGCTTCAGTCACGGTGCCACCCTCCCGCCAGCTCCCCTCCTGCAGGGGACGGCCCCCTGCCTGGACTGGCCTGGGGGAGGAAAGCCAGAATCTGTCCCCTTGCCTCCAGTGGGGTCCCCTGCAAGGGGCGGGCCAGGCCCCGGCAACCCCAGGCTCAGCTCGGGCATCGGCTGCTCCCCGGCCTGGCCTGCGACCTCGCTGCCTGCCGTGTGTGTCCTCCGAGGGATGCTCCAGCTCCCCACCGCGGTTATTCCTGTCCTGATCTGGCTCCTGCCGAGCCCTCAGCCTCCACCACTCACAGGCACCCGCTGCTCCTTCTCAAATGTCCTACACCTTCTTTGGTCCCCACGCCTTTGCCTGGGCGGGTCCTACTGCTTGCAATGCCCTCCGCCTCCTGGCCAGCCCCTCCTCACTCTTTAGCAACCAAATCCACCTGCTCAGGTGTTTGCTACGGAGAAAACAGAAGCACGCCGTCCTCTCGACCTGGCCAAAGCCTTGCTCCCTTCAGAACTCACCCGAGGAGCTGCCTCCAACAGGAAGTCCTCCCGGACTGCCCTGACTCGCGGTGGGTCTGCGGCTCGTGTGCTCCTCCTGCCTTGAGCCGCAGCCGGCCTGCAGCCCGGCCGGAGGTTCAGCTAGGAGCGCGCTAATAATCACTGATGTGCCAACGCGGTGAGTAATTTGCTCTGAAGGAAAAAAAGATCAAGCGGAGTAGATTTAATGTTCTCTCTCTAATAAGGTCACTGTCACTCATCGCCATGCTTCCTCGCAGGGGAGGCGGAGGCGGGGGCAGCGCACCTGGGAGCAGCGCGGTCCCCAGGGCTCGCGCTCATCACGGAGGCGCCCAAGGGTCACGCGTGGCCGGGAACGTGTGCGGGATCGCGGGGCGCATGCGCGGTGGCTTTCGCACCGTCTCCGTTCCTCTCCCAGGCTGGCTGCTCTGAGCCTGGATGGGCCTGGGTAGGCGTACAAGGAGGGGGTGGAGCCCTCCGGAGCGCTTTCCCACGCCCCGGGTGCCGCCGTCCGAGCTCTGCGTGGGCAGGGGTCTTTGACATCCTTCTCGCGAGCCCACGAGGTAGGTCCTATGGTCTGCCTCCTCACAGAGACAGCCAGAGCTCAGAGAGGTGGAGGAACTGGCCCAGGCGCACACAGCAGCCGGTGGCAGAGTGAGGAGTTGAACCCAGGTTTACTCCAGTGCAGAGTTGGTTTAAAAAAAATCTTGCAAGGCGGATGTTGCGTAGCCTCACAGGCACCCAGGGGCCCACTCTGTGAGCTGGGCTCTGGCCAGAGGCTCAGGAAGTGGCCCCCAGGGGACACTGCTGTCCACCCATACTCCTGTGCCACCGATTCCCCCTACACTCAGGTCAGGCCCACACCGTAGAGCTCGCTGCTACCATTTTCTCCTGCTTAAAAGAACCTGTCTCAGCCTTGCTTCTCCCTTCTTTATTTTCTTTTTTAAGATTTATTTATTAATTTGAAAGACAGAGTTACAGGGAGAGAGAGACAGAAGGAATCTTCCATCTGCTGGTTCACTCCCCACATGGCCGCGATGGCCGGAGCTAAGACCAGGCTGAGACCAGGAGCCAGGAGCTTCTTCCAGGTCTCCCACATGGATTCAGGGCCCTGGGACTTGGGTCATCTTCTGTTGCTTTTCCAGGTGCCTTAGCAGGGAGCTGGATCCGAAGTGGAGCAGCCTGGAGTTGAACCGGCGCCCCTATGGGATGCCGGCGTTGCGGGCGGTGGCTTTACCTGCTCTGCCACAGCGCTGCCCTCTGTTTCTCCCCTCTGAGCCTTGCCAGTCCTCTTGCCGTCTACAGCAAAAATCCTTGAGCGTGCGCGCCTCCCGCTCTCTCCAATCCTTCCCTCCCAGTTTCCCCTGAGCCCCGCCAGGCAGGCTTTCACGCCATCAGAACTGTTCTGTGCAGGTCACGAGGGCTTCATTGCCCTGTGCCTGGCTCGGCCCTCGGCCCTCGGCCCTCTTTGGGTTTGTCTATCAGGTGTTGGCGTCTCACTCATCCCCGCCTCCTCCCAGCTACCCTGCCCTTGGTGTCAGGCACTGTCTCCAGGCTGGCGCCCTGGTCTCTCCTCACCCACCAGACCTCTAAGGGTTTGAGCTCCCCCGGGGCTCAGACCTGGGCTCCTCTGTTCTCCCTCCGCTCACTCATCCCGGCTCATGGCTCCAAATGCCAGCCACGTCTGCTCGCCCCCAAGTGCCTGTGCGCAGCCCCAGTTCGCCCCCTGAACTCCACACGCGTACAGGGTCCTTTGCAAATTTCTTGGGAAACAGACTTACAAGACAAGTTTGTTTTGGTGCAGAAAATTTTTTTTTGAAATCCACGCCAGCCAGGGGTCTGCAGGATATTCCTGGAAAAGGTGCATTATGGGAAAAGCACGCGTGGGTCGCACGGGGTTTTCTGCACCGAAATAAGCTCATCTTATTGTCCCGTGACTTTCGGACACACCCTCACAGAGCCAGCTGCCCACGCAGCCCCTCCTCTGGAGGACCACAGACACGGCAACCCCAGCCAACCCAAGCCGAGGCTCTGATCTGCTCCCCTCGCCGACAGCCTGGTGACAGCCGCCACGTCCTCCCGGCAGCCAGGCCCAGCGTCAGCAGTCGGTCGTGGCTCCTCTGTCTCCTTCGCCCCCTCTCTCTAACCCGGGAACTTGGCATTTGGCTCTGCTTTGCTGCTCTGAGCATCACCCTGCTCTCCTGCTTCTGCCCCTCCCCCTTTCACTGGATTCTCCACCCAACAGCCAATGGGATCCGATGAAACCATAAATCAAGTCCCGTCACTTCTCTCTCTCTTCCCAAACCCTCAAGTGCTTCTCATCCCACCCAGAACAAAAGCCAAGGCTTCCTCGTGATCTGGCTTCTCTGACCGCGTTTCTTCCCCCGTTCCTCTGGTTTGCTCCACACCTGCTGGCTTCCTGCTCCTGGTGCACCCTAGCCATGCTCCTGCCCCCTGGCCTTTGCACTTGCTGCGCCCTCTGCCTGCTAGCCTCTTCCCTCTGAAATCCTGTGGTCCAAGTCTCCTCCCCTCAATCTTTAAAATTTTATTTTATTTGAAAAACAGAGCGAGCGCGAGAGAGAAAGAGAGAGAGGGAGAACGCCCATCTACTCTCCTCTCTACTGTCTCACTTCCCAAACGCCTGCAGTGGTGGGGCTGGGCTGAGGCTGTAGCCAGGAACCAGGATCTCAGTCCAGGTCTCCATGTGGGTGGCAGGGACCCAAAGCCATCACCACTGCCTCCTGCTGGTGCCGGAAGCCAGAGCCAGGAACGGGACCTGGGACTCCAACCCAGGGACCTGATGCAGGGTGACGGCAGCTGCGCCTGCCTCTTAGCCCAGGGCAAATGCCTGCCTGCAGCTCCGTTTGAGACCTGGTGCTGCTTCAGAGCTGGGCAGGTGACCCTTCCACTGCCCCACTGGGCATGTGCCACCTCACCACAGCCCGGCTGCACACTTCCTCTTGTATAGGGGTCTGTAGACAGGGTGACCAGTTGTCCTGGCTGGCCTGAGCCTCAGGGTGGTCACCCAGGGCCTGCTGGTTCACAGCCACGCCCTGCAGCTCCAAGGCCACACTCTCAGAGCCAGCAGCCCTTCCTGGTCCCACGAGGAGCTCAGCCCAGGGCCCAGGGCGCTTCACCTGAGGCGTCCGTGTCTCCGCCCCGAGTGCTCCGTGGTCCCCGTGAGGCAGCTGGGAGAGAACTCCAAGGAGAAAGGTTTTGCCAGGGCCAGGCCTTTGGCTTGCTGTGAGGCTTCGGTTATGGGAGCCCCTGCCCCACTCCATGCGTCCCGTGCGGTGAGAGAATCCTGGTCATCCCCGCCCAGGGACAGCAGCGACTGCATGCCAGGCTGTGACCAGTCTTCAGCCCTTACGACGTCTCCATTTTAGAGATGGGTGAGAAGTGAGTGGCCCAGCCGTGCACCTGCTGCCCTCCCTGCCAGGCCGATCTGGGTGGAACTCCAGGTCAGAGGCTAGCCCCACCCCCACACTCCCAGCAGCTCATCTGGGACAACGGTGAGGTTTACCCAGGCATGGGGACCCCCATTCCTGGTGCCCAGCCGCCCGCACAGCCTTACAGCCTTGGCGGTCGAGCCCCAGTCCCAGCCTCTGAGCCACAGCTGCAGGCAGGTAGAGCAAATGATTTTCCCATTCCAGCTTCCTGGTCCCTGGCCCAGGACCCCAGTGATCGCTCTGAGCCTAGCATGGAAGACCCAATTACACTCCCACCCCCACCCCGCCCCAGGGGCATAAGTGGCTTCTCGGTAATGACCCTGGGCAGCCCTGGCACCCACCGCTCATCAGCTTCCTCCTGCTGGGGAGGCAAACGCGGCCCCGGCCACTGTGGGAGAGACCCTGGGGCAGGGCTCGGACCAACAGTGCCAGCGGCAGGCGTCAGCAGCTCGGGAACACAGGTGTGCCCTTCCTACCTGTCCGCCAGCATTTCTAGCGCACCTGCTACGTGCAGGGCCGTTCCGGGTGCCGAGGCAGCAGTGGGCAAGGCAGGGGCCCCGGGCAGGGCGGGCTCAGGGGCTAGCTGGTGCAGCAGGACCGGCCCGCAGGCTGGGTTCTGTTTTCCATGTCTCTCTTGCCTCTCTTCGGATGCCAACCCCTGCTGCTTTGCAGTCTCAGCTCTGGGGAGCCCAGCTCACACCACCCCTTCCTGTCACTCCCGCCCCACAGGTGAGCTGTGAGCCAGAGGCTGTGGGAGTTTCGTCTAAACCCACTAAACCCACCCACCCTTGGGGGTGGGGACCAGGGCTCTCGCTTCTCTTTATCACTCAAAGCTCACAGAGTATGAGAATCCACAGGTGACCTCCTTGGGGGAGAAATGCTGGTGGTCAGAGAGGGGCGGTGACTTGCCCGAGGTCACCCAGCAGGGTCAGTGCAGAACCAGGACACAGGTGCTTCTCTGCAAAGTCCTGTCCCCGGCCGGGATGACCTGGCCAGTTCTCCAGCGTCCAGTTCTCCAGCGTGTCCGGTCCGGGGCTGAGTACTTGGACACACGAGCTCCACCTGCCAGCAGCCTTTCAGGATCACTGTCACCACCCCGCCCCGCATGCGGGCAGGGGCCCGAGGCCTGGAGCGGCCGGAGTCCATGCCCCGAGTCCATGCCCCAACCCAGAGTTCACCCGGGGACCTGGACCGGCTGCGGCGGCCTGGGAAGCCCCTGAACTCGCGCACCTGTGTGCGATTCCCAGGGGCTAGAATCTGCCGCTTTGATGGGATTCTCACACACACCCTGCTCGCTGCGAGGTGACATTGATCGGATGATTCATTCCGAGGACGGAGGTGCCGGTGAGCTTGTGCGTGCGTGTGCGTGCGTGTGTGAAGGGGGGTGGGAGAGGCTCCCCTCTCACCGTTTTCCTGCCCTGCCCCCACGTCCCCTGCCAACACCCGTGTGCTCCGCGCCGCGGCGGCCTGGACTCACCGCCGGCTTCCACGCCACCTCCCATTTCTCTGGCGCCCGTCAGCCCGGCCTCCCCAGGGCCCGATCTCCACAGTTGTTTTATGGAAGGTGTCAGCTCCCTGCTCCGCTCGCTCGGCCTGATGTAGTTATCAGGAACAGCTACAAGGAGAGACAAACACGGTGAGAAGGCGGGGGCTGGGTCCCGAGGCAGCTGCGGAGACCGTGTAATCCCTCATTCCTGGTGTCACGGAGCCGCCTCGCCACTCCTGCCGTCACTTCCTATCTAGAACTGCAGAATCATTAGCACGCGAATTTGGAAACAATTAGAAATCAGCTGCCAGCGTGTGGCTAATTTTGCTCGGGCTGCGTTGATAAAATGAACGCAGAAGAGAGTGAGAAGGAGAAGGCGGAGCCCCCAAGGCCCAGCCGGCTTCTGGCCTGCCTGCCGGTCTCAGTATCCGACGGCCCCTGGCTTCTCTTTGCCTGGGGCCTGGGCCTGGGCCTGGCAGGGGTAGGGATGGCGTGGGCCGGCAGCCGAGGACCCTGGTGATCGGTCGGCAGACCCAGGCTTGCCTGGCAGCCCTCACCTTTCTCCCTGGGCCCGCATGCCCACGTCCCCATGGCTTCGGGAGAGTTCTCTGTGCTGGGAGGAGGCAGCCCCACCCACCCGTGGCCAGCTCCCCTGGCTCCTTCTGCCACGGCAGGTAACCTCCAGGGCATCCCATGAGAGTGAATTTGTGCACAGGGGGCCTGGGTTCAAGTCTTACCACAGCCTCCTACAGCCTGGGAGCCTTGGAGGAATTCTTTGCCTCCTTTCCCTCCACTCTCCCTCTGCCTGGGCCTCAGCCAGAGTCGATTCTGACTCCAGCTCTGCCTCTCACCAGCGTGCTGATGTTTGAGCGAGCCTCAGTTTCTTCATCTGCAAAATGGGGGTAACAGGACCTACCGTCTGCAGTCTGATGGGGATGAAAGGGGAAAAGCGGAAAGCCCTTGGCGAGGAGCCCGGCTCCTGGGGAGCCCTGCGGAAGATTCGGAGACGCTGCTCGCACTGGGGTCCTGCGCTGCTTGTGGGAGCTGCCGACCACCAGGGCAAATTCCTTCCCGCACACCCCCTGGTCTTTGTAGCTCTCTCTCCACGCTCTGTCCTGGGCAGTGAACTCAGAGGGCGGAGCCCAGTCCTGGGGCCCTTCTGTGCCCCCCAGTGCCCCCCATCCGTCTGCCAACCCTGGAGGCATCCACTCACATCTCCCCTCCGCTCGGGCCTCTGCTGGTTCCCGTAGTGCAGCCTCCACGTGGGCCTCCTAACCTGGCTGCAGTGGGAGATTTCCCGAGGCCGTGGTGGCTGCGTCCTCACTGTCCCCACCCCGCCCAGCAGAGCATGCGCCCTGGCCCTTCCCAGCACTGCCCGCACCCCACCCCCGCCACTCTCCTCCAAGGACATCAGGGGATCCAGGGTGGTCTCCTCTCTTAAGATCCTTCGCTTAGTTGCATTGAAGGTCATGGCTCGTGGTTCTAAGCGTTTGGATGGGGACGTGTATTTGGGGGGTGCAGCCTCCCGGGGGTTCCATCCCTCCCTGCACCCTCCCCTCGCTCCCTCGCCGAAGCCCCAGCCTGCACACCACTCTGCAGACACTGCCTTCTGGGTGTCTGACAGCCCGGCCCTTGCTCCTTCCCAGTCTTCTCACGGGTCCCCAGCCAGCGAGGACGTCCCTGGCACGCTGTTGGGCCCCTGCTGCCCTCACTGCCTTCAACCTATGCCCGGGCGCCCTCCAGCCGCGACGTCCTGTGAGTGAGCAGCTGTGCCTGCTTTTTCACAGAGCTTTCCCCAACGTCTAAGGCGGTGCCCAACACAGCGCAGGTGCGTAGGAGCCTGTGGTGGAGTGGAGGCGTGGGAGGCGAGGTGCGACGCTGCCCCGAGCTGGGCACTCCCCAGTGGCCTGCCGAACCGGCCCAGTGCCCTCGGAGCATCTGGCGGGGGTGGAGGTGATGGCCTTGGGTCTGCTTTGCTCTCCTGTCCGTCAAGGGAGAGAACAGGTGCCCGCGAGGGTGCAGAGGTAGTTTTTGTCTTTGTGAGCAAAGCTGTCAGGAGCACCCCCTGTGTGTCAGCCTTGAGCCTGGAACAAGGGGAAGGAGCCCAGGGGCAGCTGTGCTGGCTGCTCCCTTGCCCCACCCCCAGGCCCCAGCACGGGGCAGGTGCTCTGCAGAGCCTTGTTGAATGAATGAATGAATGAATGAATGCTTCACCCCATCCCAGGTCCCAGACAGTGCTAAGGGGCTTGAGTCCTGATACAGAGGGGAGGACTTTGGCCTGGCCCCTGTCCTTGGTCCAGGACGGGAACAGGTGTACATGTACCCTGTCACTGTTGCAGCGGCAAACCCTCCTTAGAAGCTGATGCTATCCTTTGGGGTGGGGCTGGCTGGTGACCAGCGTGTGGGGCCAGTTGCCCGGGCCCACACAGAGGTGGTCCCTGGGTGTGTGGCCACCCCTACCAGGGACCCCTCACGGCAGGTGCAGAGTGATGATTGGGCTGCAGGGCCCAGGAACATCAGAGTGAGGGGCTTGTCCACCAGGAAGGGCCAGATTCCCGTGTCCTGTGTCCTCCCCTCCATCACCTGTCGTTCCAACCTGGCCCTGCCGCTGCCCGCCGCCTACACCGGCTCCCTGGGGCTGTCTCAGCAGTGCAGGGAGGCAGGCGTGGGAACCTCTGTCAGCCCCGTGGGGACAGCAGAGCAGACGCCCGGGGCACAGCCGTGGTGATCCCAGGGGCTGCTCAAGGAGGCACCGCCTCCGTCCCCTCCCAGCAGTGAGGCCCGGCAACACGGAGCCAGCTCCTTTCTTCCTGGGCACCTGGGACCAGACAGCAAGAGCCACACCAGACCCCTTCCCTTGGGACAGCGAGGGGAGGGGGGACTGGGCGGCAGGGGATCCCCCACAGCTCCCTCGCCCCAGACCCCCACGAGCACAGAGTCCGTCCCAGGAAATGATGTCCAAGTCCCCATCTGGCCCCTCAGCGGCAGGTGGCAGCCTGGGCCCGGCAGGCAGTGTGCCCACTGCCACCGTCACCGTCTGTGTGGCCCCCCGGGGGGCCAGGCCCTGTCTCCTGCAGGCAGGACGTGGAGGACAAGCTGCCGCAGCCTGCAGGCTTGTCCTTGCCATGACTGTCAGGGGCACCTGTGCCAGCCGGGGAGGTAAAGAGGCTCAGAGGGGGGCAGGGGCCCAGCTGCTGCGCTCGCTCCTCAGGTTGGAGTGGAACACAGGGGCTTTTTTTCTTTGTCATCTGAGCCAAAGCTTTTGCCCCTGGAGAAGGCCAGCTGGGGTACGAGATGGTGGGGCTGGGGGAGTTGGGCCTCCACGGTGGTGGGACGGTTCCTTGCCCTCCTGGGCTGTCCCCAAGGATGCCCACAGAGCTACCTGCAGCCCACGGCCACCTGTCCCCAGCCACCCTGGCTGCAGCCCTCTTTGCGTCCACCCCTGGCCCCGTCCCTACTCCTGGGTCAGGGGCTGGCGCCGGGCAGGCCCAGGATCCTGGCGTCTGTGCCCCCTAGCAGGGCAGCGGAAGGAGGAAGGGTGTGCCCTATGCCTTCCCCCCCCCCCCCCGGGGCCCTTCGTATTATTTTGATATAATTCTGGCTAGGCGATAGGGCTCATAGTGGGACCCTGAGGAGAGGTCTGGACACGAGGGGAAAACCTCCGGATTGCCTGCACCTGTTCTTGCTGTTGCGTGCCGTGGACTTCCGGCCCTCTCTCGCCACACATTGACAACGAGGGCTCCTCTCCTGCCTCCCAGGGAGCAGCTTTCCCCGCCGCCTGCCGGGATCGTGAGCGTTGCTTGGCGAGGCGACGCTGGCCGTGCCTTCTCACTCGGTGACCCAGGACATTGCGTGGGACGTCAGCAGCCGTGATGCTGCCGACGCGTTTGTCCGTGAGGAATCAGACCCCCGAAAATCGTCTGTGGGTGGGCAAGGCACGTGGCTGCGTTCACCTCCAGGCGACCGCACGTGGGGGCCTCCGTGGTCAGTTTGTGGCACTAGAGGTCCGTGGCTGGCTTGGGCTGCGAGGAGCCCCTGAGCGAGCCCAGCGGGGGGCGGGGTGTGTGTGTCCCATGTGGACACCGAGCCGCTTGAGGTCTGCGGCGCCAGCTTCCAGGTTCTCTCCTCCTGGTCAAGGTGAAGGTGGCCTCTCTGGAGCCCTCCCCTAGGAAGGAGCCCACCCTCTCCATGCCCTGGGTGCCCTGGGGCAGGGAACCCACAAGCCAAGCCCTAGAGGGGGAAGAAGGGCAGCTTGACAGGTGAAGGGGACCTCCAGGTGTGGAGAGATGGGGGCCAGGGTGGGACACAGGGGGGGTGGGGCCAGCAGGGGAGCCTCTGGGATGAAAGGAGAGACCCCCCGGGGAGAAATGGCCAGACATGGAGGGGGAGGGCACTGAGACTCAGCCTTCTCGTTCTACTTTCTTAAAGATGTAGTCGTTGATTAAGAAGGCAGAAAGAGAGAGAGAAAGAGGAACAGGCAGAGAGAGAGAATCTTCCCTCTGCTGGCTCACTCCCATACATCTGCAACATCTGGGGCTATGCCAGGCTGAAGCCAGCGGCCCGGAGCTCCATCCGAGTCTCCCACACAGGTGGAGGGCGCCCAGCGCTCCGGCCAACATGTGCTGCCTTCCCAGGAGCCTCAGCAGGGAGCTAGATCAGAAGCAGGGTAACCAGTGCTCTGTCTGGGGTGACGGCGCCCCAAGCAGCAGTTTAACTTGCTGCACCACAACAGCGACCCCCAGCCTTCTTCAGTGTGTGACCAGGAGCCAGCAGGAGCGCAGGGTCTCAGTGCTCGGGCTCACCACCCCCCTGCCTCTCCAGGGGACAGCTCCCCTCTCACGGCTCCCAGGGAGCGGCTGGCTGTGAAGGGTCTTCCTAAGGCGATCACTCCCCAGGCCCTCCTCCGATGGCTTCGGTGAACGTCTGACAATGCACCCACGAGATTGGGCCCTGCCTGTCTCTTCCCCTCTCCCTTCCCTTTCTCCTCCTCCATGCCTCAATGCTGGAGGCCTACGGGCCATTCCTGAAACACACCACGCCCTGTCCTGCCTCAGGGCCTCTGGGCCTGCTGTTTGCTCTGATGAGAACTCTTTGCCCAGATGTGGGCGTGGCCACCTGGGTGCCATTATTTGGCTCCATCCTCACACATCACCTCCTTAAAGAGGCCTGCTCTGTCCAGCCAAGGGGCAGCGGTCAGCTGGTCTGCTTTGCTCAGAGCGCTCTGCTTTGTAAAAATGTTCATTTTGTTTGAAAGATGATAGACTATGAATGTGGGCAGCGACAGAGGTCTTCTGTCTGCAGGTCCTGCCTGCGGCAGCCAGGGCTGGGCTGGACGAGCCAGGAGCCCAGGACCCAATCCAGGTGGCAGGAACACAACTACTTGAGCCTTCATCTGCCGCCTCCCTGCGTGCACATTATCAGGAGGAGGAGTAGCTGGGACTTAAACCAGGAACTCCGTCCAGTGCAGGACCTGGGCATCCCACGTGGGGACTTAGCCCCTGCACCCCTCGCCCGCCCACGCTCTGCTGGGGCTGTCTGCCTGAGATGGTCCTGAATACTTGTCTTCCATGTCTTTCCCCACCCTGAGAGCCACGAGAACTGCTCTACCCGTGGAACAGCACCTGGCACATAGTGCGCACCCAGCAAACACCTGTGGATGAATGAAAGACAGGGATGAGCCGCTCACTCTTCTGTGAAGCCAAACTTGCCCTTCGGGAAGTAGCTGTTTGTAGGTCGCAGGGGGAGGTTTTATGTCGTGTAAATCCAGGGATGCTGGATTACTCGTGGCTGCCTTTGAGAAAGAGTGTAAGGTCGTAGCTGACCTCTTTCGGAGAGAGGGCTGTGATTGATTGGTCATGTCTGCCACAGGCATAGCATCAGAAGCGATGGAACATATGCCACATTTCTGCTGTACCTGGAATGGATCAGAAGCCCCTGGAAAGAAGGCGGGGCCTTCTCCTCTCCCTGGCAGCTCCCAGCAGCTGGCACTGATCAAGTGCTCTGTGGTGACTGACGGCTGACTGCTGGGCACGGCTCGCTTTGAGACGCTGGCTCCTGAAGAGAGAAACATCTAAGCCCGTGGTTTTCAATTTGTCTAAAACCTGCAGTGTTCTCTCTTCAGAGACCACCTTGCATGAAGCCAGGTGTATCGGCGGGTACAGGCAAAGCCACTCCAGGCCTCTCCCTGCCTGCACCCAGGGACAGCTCTGAGATGCTGGCTCCTCAGATCACAGCTGAGAACCACGGGCCAGGAGGTCAAAGTCCAGAGAGGGGACCGGACTTTCTTTTTATTTATTTATTTAATTTATCTGAAAGGTAGAGTGACAGAGAGAAAGGGAGAGACTGCAAGAGAAAGGGCTCTTCCGTCCACTGATTCACTCCCCAAGTGGCTGCAGTGGTTGGGCTGGGCCAGGCCATTGGAGTTCCAGGAGCCTAGACCTCCATCCGGTCTCCCACGTGGGTGGCAGGAACCCAGGCACTTGGGCCATCTTCCGCTGCTTTCCTGGGTGCATTAATAGGTGGAGAAGTGGAGCAGCCGAGTCTTGAACTGGCACCTGCCACTCGGATATGGGATCCAGCCCCAGGACTTTCTCCAGGTCGTGCGGCCTCTAGAACTTCAGTGCCAGCCCTCGGCTCTCAGTCTGGGTTCTTTCTGCCGCAAATCCGAGTCCTGCACAGGGCAGGGGCTCTGGGCTGGGCGTGGAGGCCAGGCCAGGCTGTCCCCACCTTCTCGGGGTCCCTCTGAGCAGCCCTCTCACCGCAGACCAGGAGAGAGGTGCACCTGCCTCCCCCCCCCCCCCAGCCCGGGCCCCGCAGGGGGCTGGAGGTTCCAAGCTTTGTTGATTTTGCTCCTGGAGTCCCCGGGGTGCAGTGTTGGAAAAACAGCTCCTGCTCTCTGATTGTGCTTTATTAATTAAAGCGGTTCCCCTCTTTGGTAGCAGCTGCTTCGAAAGAGCTCAGCAAATGTTTAATTCATTGGTTCTGAGCTGGTCCCTCCAACTCCCCCGACGCAGCCTCCCTTCAAAGTGCTTTCCCGGGAAACCCTCACGGCGGCGCCGGTGCCTGGCTGCTTCTCCGGCTGGTCGGCAGCTGCCCTTCCTGCCCTGCCTATCAGCCACCAGCGACGATCTGTTGTTCAGCTCGGGAAATCTATAAGGAATGAGAAAGGCTGGGTGGGAGCCCGGGTCCTCCTCCTTGAGACGGTTTAAAAGGCTGCGATTTGTCGAATTAGTGCCTGAGTATTTAATGATCATCTCCTTGGCTGTTCAGAGGCCAAAAATGAAGGCATTGATTCCCCAGTGATGCTGGTTAGTGGCTGGGGCTCCCCGAGGTGTGTGTGCGAGGCTGCCTTGGGCAGGCGACCCCCTACCCCAGGCCCGTCCTCTTCACTGCTGTGGTCCACAGAATGGAAGGGCCCTGGCTCCCTTGGCCTGACTTGGGCTCCTCTCCTGCAAGGTCACCTGGGGCAATCAGAGGTGCTTCCTGGAGGTGGGGCCTTGTCGACCATGGATGGACTTGTCTGTGTCTGCACCGCCCTGGAGCCGCCACTTCACCCCAATTTCCCGAGCTCTTGAAAGATCCGCTCTGAACTCGTGGCCGGGTGTACGTGCATTCTCTCCCGGGGCCCGGCGCTGTGGCACAGTGTGTTAAGCCGCCACTTAGGACACCAGCGTTGAACCCTGGCTGTTCCGCTTCCAACCCAGCTCCCAGCTAACGCGCCCGAGAAGGCAGCAGATGATGGCCCAAGGGCTTGGGCCCCTGCCTCCCACGTGAGAGACCCGGATGGAGTTCCTGGCTCCTGGCTTCAGTCTGGACCAGTCCATTGTGACAATTTGGGGAGTAAACCAGCAAACGGAAGATCTCGTTCTGTCTCTCCCTCTCTCTTGTTGTTCTGTCTTTCAAATAAATAAAAATAAATCTGAAAAACCCCGACGCTCTTGCGATCTGGAGAGGTGAGCCTGTTTGCCTCTCGTCTGTCTGGGTTCCGCAGGGTGAGGCTGAGGAAGGGGAAGACCCAGCTGCCTGCGAGTTGGGAGGAGCCTTGGTCGGCCCTGATCCCTCCTGGAGCCGCCCCCCATTCCTGGAGCCCCCCTGCAGGTCCCCTTCCATGGGCATGTCTCAGGGTTCTGCCCAGTCTGCTACCTGTCGAGGGAGGGTGAAGCAGGGGCCTCAACCCTGGGGTTGGATCCACTGAGTGGGCTGGGCTGGCCCCAGGGGCTCCCCAGTTAGTCCATGAGAGCTGCTCAGTGACCCCCAGGTTCCGCCGGCAGACAGACAGATGGCCCTGCCACGCCCAAAACACCGGCCAGCATTCTTCAGGGGTCTTGGAAATGCTCCCATGAGCCCAGCACCCTGCAGGCCTTCCCCGGACCTTGGCCTTCCTCTGAGCGGATCCTGGACAGCCAGCCAGCCCAGGGGGCGTGCTCAGGGCAGTGCCGGGCACAGAGACCGCCCGGAGAGACCAAGGTTTTGTCCGCTGTGCTTTAGAAGGGCTGCTTGTGCTGCCTTGGAGAGAGGCTCCCTCTGCTCCCGGAAGAAACTGCCCAATGAGAGGCTTGGCCCGCGGCTCCCCAGCCCGCTTCCCCTGAGAACCAGTGGTTCAGAGGTGCGAGGGCTCCCTGCCCGCAGTGGCCCGGGCAGGGGAGGGGGTGAGCGAGGGGGTGGAAGAGGCAGGGGGGGAAGGGGAGAGAGGGAAAGGATAAGAAGCAAAGACACGAGATGGGAGACTGGGGAGGAGGAGGTGAGCAGGGAGAGGAAGGAGGAGAAGGAGGGAGAGGGAGGAGGAGGAGGCGGCGGCCCCACCGCAGGTCCAGCGTCGTGCAGCCCGTCAGCTGGGGGATCCCCCGGCTCCCTCCCAGTGCGGCTGTTCTAGAACTTCAAAGCGGGCTTATTTGGGCGGCAGTGTGTTCGGGAGCTTGGAAAGCAGGAGACTGCCTGGTGATTGGGGTTGTAATCAGTTGACAACATCAGATATTGTCCCCCCTGGAGCGTGCAAAAGACCGTGCACCGTTATTAAGGCCAATCAGCAGGGAATGAGTTTGCCTCGGTGGAGGGAAGCCCCTCCTTCCAGCCCCCCCCAGTTCCTCCCACAGAGGGGCAGGGGCAGCTGGAGGAGGCGACTGGGAAGGAAGTGGCCGGCGGTGAGAGCAGGACCCAGGGGCTCCGCAGCCAGGGAGGGGGTGTTTCTGCCCTTTGGAGGCACCCGTGCCAGGGCGTCTCCTATGCTGGTCTTCTGGGACCAGCTCCTGGGGTCACTGGCCGGTGCCCAGGCTCTGCCCCTGCCCCGTGTTGACCTGCATGACCTTTGGCTTGGGCAGAAGCAAGTTCTCTGTAGCTGGGAACCACACGGTGGCGAGGCGCTGTGGAGGAGGGGTCGGGAAGAGGGGCCTGCTGTGCTGGGGGCTCAGGTGTGGCGGAGGGGTGAAGAGGGTGGGAGCTGAGAACAGATGGGGCCGCTTTCTGCTGTGCCGGCCCAGAGAAGGTGGCCCAGGGCTGGGCAGAGCCTTGAGGGAGGCCTAAGGGAGGGGGAGACGGGAGGAGGGAGTTCTCACTGGGAAGAACGGCAAAGGCAAGGTTGGGGGAGCGAAAATGCACGCTGTACCCCAGGCTCCGTGAGCCCCGCGTGTGTCCAGGCATCCAACCCTGAGCCACCTGTGCACTCTGCAAATGAACGCCCCACGCCCACGCCCACCACCTTTCCACGAACTGCCCAGCCCTCCTCCCAGCCTAACCCAGCCCCGAGCCATCAATCGATGCTTGACCCCACCTACCACCCACCACTCAGTCCACTCCACGAACATGAACCAACTCCTCCCCAACCCCCAACCCACTGCCCAGGTGAAGGCAGCAGCTGGGGCACTGGCTGCCTGGGTTCCAGTCCCAGTTCTGTCGTTGTCAACTGTGTGGCCTCGAGCAACCTCTGCAACACCTCTGTGCTTTGAACCAAGGGAGTTTCTGGTCTTTGAAAATGAGGGAGACAACTGCATGGGAGTTGTAGTGAGGAGTGATGTGATAAGCGCTCCGTACATGGTGGCCTTGTCACTCAGGCTGATATGATCCAGTTCAGGACTGGTGGGCCCAGCGGAGCCCTGGGCTGAACTGGAGGGAGGTTCATCCGTGTTGGGATAGGACAGGGGTCAGAGGCAGACTCCAGAGCAGGGAGCCCTATCGGCCAGGCACATGGGGCCCACCCACTGCCCTGCCCCTCCGTCCTGCAGCTGGGTCCCCAGAGTTTGTTGGCTGGGAACTCACTCTGTTCTCAGCACCTCTCTCAGGGTGTCTGCGTCTGTGTCTGACGGGGGCGCCCAGAAAGCCGGCCCCCGTGCAGAGAGCCTTCTGCCCTCCGGACTCTCCCACCCCATTCCTCCAGGCACGGTGTCCACAGCCCATGTGCAGCCAGAAGCCGCCCCAGGAAGCGCCTTTGCTCGTCCGGATCCAGGTGATGTTAATTCACCAGACCCCTTCTGTCCCCAGGGATTCTCCCCAGGGTCTAAGGGAAGTCCCCTCCCCAGTTCTTGGCGTGTCCTTGGCTCTGTGGCTGCTCAGGGAGGGGGCATGGACGTGAAGAGGAGCTTCCCGGGGTAGGGGAGCACAGCCGTGGCCTGGGCAGGCTGCGCTGAGTGGTGGGTTATTGGCCCGGGGCCGCCGGGCTGCGGAGCTATTACAAGGCACAGTGCAATTTCATGCCCTGTTTCCTCTTTCCTTGGTCTGCCGTTTCTGCCCTATTTGTCCAAAATGAACAGAGATGGAGTGAAATGAATTACTCTCGCTCCCTCCCCCCTTTGGCTCGCTCTGCCTCCCGGACACTCCTCGGCCAGCCTCAGCCTCCCTGCCCTCCCCTCTGCCCTGGGGCTGTGCTGCCCGCACCCTCTCTCCTCCATCTGCTAAAAGCCCAACTCCAGCCCACAATTACCCACTCAGTCCGACCGCCACTCAGCACACGTTCACCGAGCCGTGTGATGTAGAATGTGCCTGTGCCATTTGCCTGGCCTCCCCCCGGCTCTCCTCTCTCCCATCCAGTCTGGGCAGGCAGCGGCCTGGCCTGCTGTCACCCAGCGAGGGTGCTGCTGTCCCCAGGAGCCCTGCTTGCTCCCTGGGAGGGGGGCTGTGCTCTCTCGAGCTGTCACAGCCCCAGCCCCATCTCTGCTCAGGTAGCTCTGGCTAGGGCCTCCCCTCCCCGAATGTCAGGGTCACTGCCAGCCAAAACCTGTCCTCTCAGTGCTAACCCCCAGCGGGGAACTAACTCGGACCCCTCTGTAGATGGCGCGCCATGCTGGATCCCCAGGGAGGCCCGGAGCGAAGTGGGAAGACAGGGAAGTGGATGTGCTTGTGCAGGGGTGCAAGTCTGGGAGGTCGTGGCTCTGTCCAGGGTCGCTAGCAACTGCCCCCACTCCCGGCTCTCACTCTGGGCTGGAAATGGGGAGGTCTTGGGGGGATGCTGGCAGTGAAGTCAGGAACAGAATACCCCACGGAAATACCCGGTAAGACCCAAGACCCCCGATGTCACCCCCTCGCTCCTGGTGGCATGATCCTGGGGACAGGTGTGCTTCTAGCATCAGCCACGGTCCCCGTCTGGGAGGCCAGGGTGTGGGCAGGATGGAGGTCGGCAAGGCCTGGCCCTTGCCCAGGCACACCCCTTCTCCCAGATCAGCAGCCGGGTCCCTTCTGGGACTCCTGGGTCCACAGCTCCTGGGTTCCAACCTCCTTCACTCCCGACTTTGAAAATTCCAAGCCAGGAGCTGTAAGAGCAAATGTCGGCAGGGCCCAGACAAACGGAGCAAATGAGGCGAATGGGCTGGGAGGGTCAACAGGGAGTGGTAACAACTGTGGCAAGCTGGAGAGTCCCCGTCTCCAGGGGACAGCCACCACTCAGGGCAGCGAGGCCAGCCCCCCGCCTCCCCGGGCTGAGGGGATCCGATAAATCCGGGTTTTCCTGCAGCTTTATTCTTTGTGTTTGAACACGCTGCAGGCTAACGCTTTAAAATAGCTCTGCATGCCAGACTGGGCCCCGGCTGTCAGTGCGTAACTGTTGTTGTAGATGCCCCGAGGTCTAAGTGCTCCGGAACATTCCAGAACACCAAATTCTCCCCTCGCACCTTGCCATCCAGGATGGATGGGCCCGCTTGTGAGGCTGAAACTTTCCAAACCACCGCTCTGACAGTGAGTGGTAATTACACCCTGACATTAATATTTAAACCACAAACAGAGTTAGCACGCTAATGCCACCCCCGAAGGCTCTGGACTCATTTAAGTTTTATTCTTGTGAGACCTAATTATTGTCAGCAATGAATCCTGTAAGACTGCAGGATTAGGGCCAGAGGAGAGGAGCTGGGCAGGCCCCTGGGGCTGGTGGCTCCTGGGGCTGAGCTGTGGGGTGGCCCTCGGGCCTCAGTCGATGCCCACTGGTCACATGAGCCATCCAGGGGCCGGTGAGGGGCGAATGGTCCAACATGTCCCCCCGATCATCCTGTAATCAGGGCTGTTGCTCCCAGGACGTCCCCCGTGAGGACTAGGGCACCGGGGCCTCACTCGAGGTTCATAGCAGTCTCCGGTCTTGGACCCCTTCTTCCAGCTGGGAGACCTCCTCCCACCCCCTATCCCCCAGCCCACCTGGGGCGGACCTCAAGGGCAAGACTGGTGTTGGTGCTTCCTGCGCATGTCCTGAGGCGGGCCAGGTGTGTGGCTGTGTGGAGGAGGCTGAAGCTGACTTCCCAGCCTCTGGTTTCCAGAAGCTTCCATGCCTCCCAGTTCTGCTGGATTGGCAGGTGGCGTTGGGCTGATGAAGTTTCTGCCAGTGCCACCTTGGCAGCTGACAGCCACGTGGCTGCGTTGAGCAAGGAGATATGGGCACAAGCCATGTGGGGAACTTCAGCCCCGTCTGCCCCAGGTGTCGGGTGGGGAAGTGGGGGGACCAGGTAACCCCGTGAACGTAGCACAGGCTTCTGTCCCGAAAGCCGGCCTGCTTGTCCTTGCACTGGGGCTGCGGGGCAGACCCAGCTCAGAGCTCCTGGAGTGCGTGGTCTCAGCCCGTCTGCCCCACTTGCTCCAGTTTCCTCTTCCATAAAGCGGGGTCCTGTCTGGGCTGCGGGGAGGAGCTACACACACCGAGGCTGGCACCCACGCGATTTGATGAGCAAGGGCTGCTGATCCCACTTCACTGCTGGCTGCTTCTCCCGAGGGCCCACAAGCTGCTGGGAATGGCTGGGGGCCCCCGTACAGCACACAGCGCCTCCCCCCGGTCCCCAGCTGCCTCCCTCCACGCTGCCCCCTCCCTAGGCCCTTCCTCCAGGCCTGCAGTGCCTCCCTGGCTCCAGCTTGCTCTGCACAACCATGGGCGGTGAATTTTCTCAGAAAAGAAGGGCCCAAGATGAACACCCCTGGATGTATCGGCTAGGGGCAGGAATGGGCCGTACTACAGTGAGGCCTTCATGCAGACGGAGGGGTCCTGGGCTGCAGGCCTGTGGTGGGGGAGGGGGCTGAGCGACCCCAAGGGCTGGCTGGCGAGGCGACTGAGCCTCTCCCTGGCCGGGTCTTTGGGCTTGGGGACAAGACACAGCTTCCAGGGAGACCCAGGACCATGGATTGGGATGGGAGTGGGGCGTCCCCCTGCCCGCTCCCAACAAAGTGGAGGGAGGAGGAGGAGAGAGCTGGGAGAAGCAGAGACCGACTGGGGTCTGCAGCCCCTGCCCTCACCGCTCTGGGTGTCCCTCCCCGGCCCTCGCTGCAGCATCTGTCGTGGGCAGAGAGCAGGCTTGACCAGAGATATCCGCCAGGATTAAAAATGCCACCCCTCAGGCAGCTGGTTTGACCTGGCACTTACGGCACCTGCGTCCTACGTCAGAGGCTGCCTGGGTTCGATCCCTGGGGACTCCAGCTTCCTGCAGGTGCAGACCCTGAGAGCCAGTGGGTGACAGCCCAAGTGATTGGGGTCCTGCCACCTACGTGGGAGACCTGGATTGAGTTCCTGGCTCCCTGCTTCAGCCCCAGCCAGGGGCCACTGCAGGCATTTGAGGAGTGAGACAGCAGAAAACTGTTTACCTCTCTCTCTCCCTCTGCCTCTCAAATAAAACTGTATTAAGAAAAAAAAAAAAACCAACAATGCAGGAAACCCTTTGACCTAGCAATTCCACTCAAAGAAATCCACCCACGGGAGTCACCGGGTGCACTGAGTTGTGCGCCCGAAGTACGGCATTGCTCACAGCGGCAAAGGACAAGACACGGATGTCGTAAACCAGCGCTGGTGGATGAATGATGGCTCAGACTCCCCGAACTAAAATGAGGATGGAGGAGGAGAGAGATCGCCGTGAGCGCGCAGGCGGGGCCTAAGTGCCAGGGAAGGTTGCAGAGGACTAGGGAAGGGCGGGGGCGGTGGGGAGAGAGGCCCAGGCCCAGGAAGACAGATGCTGTCTGATCTCGCTCACGGGAGGCATCCAGGGCAGTCACTCAGAGTCAGAAGGCGGGACATCGGAGGCCAGGGGCTGGAGGGAGGACTGGGGTTGGTGTTTAATGGGGACCCGGTTTCAGCGGAGAAGATGAGAAGTTCTGGAGGTGGATGTGGTCATAGCTGCACCCAGCGTGAGCGCCACCGAGCCGGACACAGGATGGTGACAGTGGGGGCCGGTGTTGTGGCGCAGCGGGTTAAGCTGCCACCTGCAATGTTGGCATCTTGTATCGCAGCACTGGTTCCAAGCCCGGCCTCTGTCCATCCAGCTCCCTGCTAACGCGCCTGGGAAGGCAGCAGAGGATGACCCATGTGTCTGGGCCCCTGCACCCACGTGGAGACCAGGATGGAGTTCCTGGCCCAGCCCTAGACGGTGTGGCCATTTGGGGAGTGAGCCACGGGGTGAAGATCTCTTCCTGAGTCTGTCTCTCTCTGTCTCTCTGCCTTCCTCATAAATACATAAATCTTTAAAAATGGTTAAAATGGTAACTTTTGTTCTGTGTCTTTTCCCCCAAGAGGAAGAGGAGGAAGCAAGGAAGGAGGAGGGGAGGCACAGGCAGGGCAGGGGAGGGGCTCCTCACATAGCATAAAACAAGTCCGAGGTCACACCCTAGACACCTCTCCTGTGCCCCTGTTGGCCTCACCCTGTGTGTTCCTCGCAGGGCTGGGGGGTGGGAGGTGCCGATGGGCCAGTGTTCGAGGGATGCTTTTGGCACATAGCTGATGTTCCCAGCTTTCCCGGTGTTTGCTGTGTGAGCTGGAGGGAGTCCAGGGAGTCTCTGGTCCTCCCTCCCAGGGCTTCAGTGACCCTCGATGCAAAGAGCGGGCTATGTCCAGTCCCACCCTCGCCGGCCTTCACTGAAAACCCCCGGGGCTCGGCTGAGCAAGCGTCAGCAGCGTGGCTGCACAGAGCACCCTCGGCGGCCTGGGCGGCTGCCCCTGCATCTCAGACGACGAGGCAGGGCGGCAGTGGCCCTTGGGCGACGGCCCAGCCATCTGCCGCAGCCACTGACCTGACCACCTCCCCCAGACCCTCCAGCTCCTGCCACGCCCACCTGTTCGCTGCCCCCTGCAGCAGCAGGGGCTGGGAACGTCTTCTGTTTCATGAAGTGGCCATCTTCATTTTTGGCCTCCAGGCGGCTCCTTGGGGCTGGTCAAGGCCACGGCTGGCACGAGGGGCGCCTTAGGGCAGGGTGGAGCCTGGTGCGGGGGTCTGCACTCCCTCCTTCCCGCAGGTGGGGTCCTCGGGAGAGAAGCCGTCTGTCCAGGTGGCCAGCTGTGCAGCCACGATGCTGGGAGATCGGTCCTTTTTCCCACCTGCTTCTTCCTCTGTGAAGTGGGGAATCTGCCCGCGCCTCAACGGGGAGGAGGAAAGCTGAGCGCTACGGAGAGAGAGCGATCGGGGATACCTCGGTGACCGCAAAGGGCCGCTAGAGCCAGAGGCGAGGTTGGGGGTAGTGGGAGGGGAGCGGCCCCCCTCTCAGCTCTGCACCCGGGGAGGGATGCAGCGACACGGGCTGTCCCCAGAGAGCCAGGTGCTCGGGCTGAGCCCGGGCTGCACAACCCCGTCATCCCCTAGTCGCCTTTCCTGAGCTTTCGAGGAACTGGAGAAGCAGGGTGGTGTGCGGGAGGCAGGGGCAGGGCTCAGCGCCAGTCTCCTGGACAAGCCCCTCCCCCTCCCCCTCTCTGCCATCCTGGGCCCCTGCCCCCTCTAACCTGGACACATCCCCAGACAGAGCGCTCGGGAGGGCCCCAACCTGCCTTTCCTCCCGTCTCCTCCCGCTGCCCCACCCCAGCCCTCCTCACCCTGTGCCCCTTTTCTCACCTGGCTCAGGGCCCGAATGCCTTGCTGTGTGGTGTGAACAGAGGGGACCAGGTGCCCGTGCTCCACAGGACGCCCCGTGGGGTGGTGTGAGCCCCGGGCCGGGGCCAGCTGGGCTGGGGGCAGGACGGTGACAGCCGTAGGAGCGACGACCTTACCCGCAGCAGCCCAGGCTGCAGAACTTTCATTTATTTAATCAATTCTGGCCCCCGGGCTGGGGAAGGCAAACGGCAGGATATTAAATCTGTCGCTCTCACCAATCTGTCATAGCGAAGTCAGCACACACCGGTTCTCCTCTCCCCCACCCCCGTCCCCCGCCCCGCGCCTTTATTAACCGTCTGTTGCAGGGGGCCCTGGCTCCACCAGTCCCGGCCAGGGCCCTGGCCCAGAGCAGGCATCGGAGAGCAGAGTGCAGGTGGGAAGGAGGGGTGTGGCGCGAGGGAGCGCAAGCAGCTTGCGGGGCACAGTTAGAACCGAGAGTTGGAGGCTGGGCAATGATTTGGAATCCGCACTGCTCAGCTCGCAGGCACAGACACAGAGTCTGGGAGTGAGGAGTCGCCTTGGTGACCCAGCAGCCAGGATGGGGCCGGAATGGGCTCCAAGGGTCTGACACTTAGGCCAGAAGGAACTCCATATATTTTGATTTTACTTTTGAATTTTTATTTGAAAGGGAGAAAGAGAGAGAGAAAGAGAAAGAGAGACGCCTGTCCACAGGTTTACTCCCCAAATGCCTATAAGAGCCAAGACTGTCACCACTCCCGGGGCAGGTGTCCAGGGCCGAGGGTAAACACTGCTGGGGACACGCGCATCCCACATCCGAGTGCTGGCTCTGGTCCTGGGTCCACTCCGATGCCAGCTTCCTGGTAACGGTCACATGAGGACCTGGATGGAATCCTCAGCTCCTGGCTTCAGGGGTAAGGATGCTTTCGGTGGCACCGCCCCTCCCGCCCCAGCTCTGCATCATCTCCCCATCTCCGGGTCAACGGGTGGGCAACTGTAACCCCTGTGCAACCTTGACCCCATCCCCTACCCTGTCAGGTCCTACAGCCACAGGCTCTGGAGGACACTGTGGGGCCACTATTCTGCTGACCACGGGCATGGCCCCAGGGTGGTGCAGAGGCAGGTGACCACACCTGCAAATACCCCGTGAAGTCAGTGCTAGCTGACCCATTGCTCAGACCAGAAAACCGAGCCTTAGGGAGGCCCAGACTTGCAAAGCCTCACAGCTGGGTGGGGATGGAGCTGGCATTCAGATGCAGGGCCAGCGGAGCCCAGAGAGCTCCTCTGGGAGCCCACCGGGGACCCCCAGTGCGCACCTGCACTTTCTGACGGCACCAGGCTAGGAGGACAGGTTCCTGTGGAAGACCCACCCTCTCCTCGGACCTCTGGGAGAGGGGACAGCACTGTGCTTTTGTCATGGGGCACTCCGGCAGCCCCCCCTGCACCCCTACCAGACCCTGGGAGGCACATTCTGTTCTCAGCAATTGGGCATCTCTCCTGCCACCCCCCCACCCCAGCCCGCTCGCCCCCAGTCAATGGATTTGCTCATCAAATCAAAGACCGCCTCCGGTACCAGTTTTGTTCAGCTTAGACAAATACTTAGCAGGAGGACCTGACTTTAATTTCCTTAAAGATCAGGGGACAAGCGACGGAGAGCCTGCCCAGTGAGTGAGGACGCAGGGCTCTGCGGTGGGGAGGGGGCCAGGGCACAGCAACCCCTTCCTTAGAGGGACCACCTTTCCCCGCGACCACCGAGGTTCCCCACCCCCTGCACCAGTGACGACGGTCAGCTCTCCCCTCTGCCGAGGCTGGAAGAAGGGCAGGACACAGAGGGCAGGTCCCAGCGACTCGCAGTGTTCAGCGGAGCTGGCACCAGGGCCAAGGCCTGTCTGTGGGCAGTGCTGGGCAGAGCACTTAGCACGGTGTAGGAGAGGGCTGGCTGTTCGCTGTCGTCGGTTCGCTCTCCCACATGCCCATTCACTGATCTACCGCCTTCATTGACTCACTGAGAGATGGCCAGTCCCATCCTGGGCCTGAGAGTCCAGGGCCGCTTCGTGGGAGTTTGTGTCCCCGAGGTTGGCCAGGAAAAGCAGGTGCATGGGAGAGGGGAAAGGTCGAAACTGTCCCCATAAAAGAGGGCAGACCAAGATGAGTCCCCGAGGAGGAGCCAAACAGGCTGCCCTGCTGATGGCCGTGTGTCTAGGGCGTGCAGGAGGTGGGCAGCAGACCCTGTGGCTGGAGGACAAGTGGCTGTGTCCTAGGAGGCAGGGACTCTGGGTCCCCTTCTCAGGTCCCAAGCCCCGTGTCCCCTGCCCCAACGCTGTCCCTCCCTCCTGTGCTCCCTGGTTGAGAAGGTGGAGCCACCCGCACGGTCCCCGGCGCCCGTGTGGAGCCAGCCCCTGCTGAGTGTTTTACGGAGGTTTCGCCCCTGACTCAGAGCGGCTGTGGGAAACCGGCCGTGGCGGACCCACGCTTCGTAGCAACGGCCATCTGCAGACAAAGTCGCTGCTCCAGCGCACACCCAGCTAGGTAAAGCTGACAAACAGGACAAGAGCCCAGTTCTGTCACTTGCTACCTGTGCATCCTTGGACACCTTCTCCTCCCCGAGCTGCTTACCACCATGGGAAGAAGGTGATTTGGGACCTAAAAGGCTCTCAGGAAATGTCACTGCTTCTTCTACAACACGTGAGAGCCGGTGGTCCCCATGTCCCTCCCCCAGGCACAGCCTATCTGCACCTTCCATCCACTGGTTCACTCCCCAAATGGCTGCAACAGCTGAGGCTGGGCCCAGAGGATGCCAGGAGCCAGGAGCCTCTTTCTGGCCTCCCATGTGGGTGTAGGGGCCCAAGGAATTGGGCCATCCTCCCCTGCTTTCCCAGGCACATTAGAAGGGAGCTGGATTGGAAGTAGAGCAGCCAGGACTTGAACCAGCGCCCCTGTGGGAAGCTACTGGCTCAGGCAGTGGCTTAACCTGCTATGCCACAGCGCCAGCCTTCCAATTTGGTTTTTAACAAGGGGGGTGGGGCAGACATTTGGCACTGTAGTTAAGACACAGCCTGGGATGCCTGCTTCCCATCTTGGGGTGCCCGGATTCAAGTCCTGGCTGATTCCAGTTTCTTCTCAACACACGCTCTGGAAGGCACCAGGCAATGGCTCAAGTCCTGGGGCCCCTGACACCCTACGGGAGACCCAGGTTGAGTTCCAGGCTCCCAGTCCTAGCTGTTGTGCACTTTTAGGGAGTGACCCAGCAGATGGGAGCTCTTGCTATGTCTCGGTCTGTTTGCCTTTTTAATAAATAAAAGTAAAAAAAAAAGACTACTGGGAAAATAAAAAAGTAATAAATGTAAAAAAAATTTTAAGTAACAAGAGCATTTTCTCTCTCTCTCTCTCTCTCTCTCTCTCTCTCTCTTTTTTTTTTGGACAGGCAGAGTGGATAGTGAGAGAGAGAGAGAGACAGAGAGAAAGGTCTTCCTTTTTGCCGTTGGTTCACCCTCCAATGGCCGCTGCGGCCAGCGCATCTCGCTGATCTGAAGCCAGGAGCCAGGTGCTTCTCCTGGTCTCCCTTGCAGGTGCAGGGCCCAAGCACTTGGGCCATCCTCCACTATACTCCCGGGCCATAGCAGAGAGCTGGCTTGGAAGAGGGGCAATCGGGATAGAATCCGGTGCCCCGACCAGGACTAGAACCCGGTGTGCCGGCGCCACAAGGCGGAGGATTAGCCTGTTAAGCCACGGCGCCGGCCGAGCATTTTCTCTTTTTAAAAGATGTATTTATTTATGTTAAAGTCAGAGCCAGAGAGCGAGTGAGCAAGTGAGAGAGAAAGAGAGATAGAGAGAGAGAAAGGTCTTCCATCTGCTGGTTCACTCCCTAGATGGCTGCAACAGCCAGGGCTGGGCCAAGCTGAAGCCAGGAGCCAGGAGCTTCTTCCAGGTCTGCCATGTAGGTGCAGGGGCCCAAGCACTTGGGCCATCCTCCACTGCTCTCCCAGGCCATTAGCAGGGAGCTGGATTTGAACCGGTGCCACACGGGGTGCCAGCACTGCAGGCGGCAGTTTTACCCACTAGGCTACAGTGGCCCAAGAACATTTTCTTAAAAAAAAAAAAAAAAAAAATCCGTGCCCCTGAGTCACTCGGGTGCTGCCCGCTGCCTCTGCTGCCTCTTCCTCACCCCCGCCCAGCACCTCCTCCCTGGCTTCTTGGGCCAGATTAGTCTCGGCTGGGGTGCCTGTGCCAGTCTAGCTCCTGGCCTCGGGCCGCAGCGGGCGCCACCTCATTACCAGGCAGAATGTAACGCAATTTCACCCCTGGACAGCGCTGAAAGACAGGCCTGGACAGCGTAATGGATGGCCGGAAGCCGCTCGCAGGGCCTGGCAAATCTCCGAGGCGCCCGAGAAGCTGACACACAGCACCCATCACAGCTGAGGCGCGCAGATAAACCGCCCCACGGCAGGCGGCAGGAAATGAATGGGTCTCTGCGCAGGCAGCGCCTCGCTGCCCCTCCCCGCCCCTCCCCTGCCTGGGCTTTGTCCTCCCCTCCCCTTTGTTTCCTGCTTGCGCTAAACATGATTCACACCAGTCCAGCTGGGCCCTGTCACCTGCCCAAGGCCAGCTGTCTATCTCATCAGTGAGCAGGGGCCGGGGCGCTGGCCCGGCGTGGGCCCCGTGAGCAGGGTCCTACAGGAAGCAGGAGAAGGCAGAGATGAGGGGGGAGAGTGCTTCCCAGAGCTGTGGGGACGCCGGAGAGGTTCCTATGGCCAGACCTCTATGGATTAACCCGGCCCTGAGAGCTGGGGGTGGGAGTGGGGCGGTGTAGCTGTTAGGGCTTCAACATCACTTTCTCCGGAGCAGAGTGGGGGGACAGCTCAACTAGCGACAGCTCCCAGGATGGCCTGGCCCCTACCTCCCTCGCGCTGTGCACCCCTCCTTGCTGCCTGTCACACCCTGGCCCGTCTGGCCGTCAAACTCCTAAATGTGCCAGGATTCTCCTTCTCTTTGGGCCTCTTTTAAGAACTTTTTACTTATTTAAAAGGCAGAGGGGCAGAGAGAGACAGAGAGAGATCTTCTATCAGTTTGTTCACTTCCCCAGCCGGGGCTGGGCCAGGTGGAGGCCTGGAGACCAGAACTCCATCCCGGTCTCCCACATGGGTGGGCCAGGGCCAAAGCACTTGAACCATCACCTGCTGCCTCCCAGGACGCACGTTAGCAAGAAGCTGGACTGGAAGTAGAGGGAGGACTCGAACCCGGACACTCTGACGTGGGATGCGGGAGTCCTCAGTAGAGTCTTAACCACTGTACCCAATGCCTTCCCCCCTCTGGATCTCTCCGTGTTCCGCTCCCGTGTCCCCGTGTCCACCTGCCCTCCACGATGGTCCAGGTGGTGGATGAAGCCTTGTCCACAAAAGGCGGCTTAGCCACGTCCTCTCCCCGAGCCCGCCCGACCCTCTCCCCGTGGCCTCACGTCCCTGCTCACTTGTCCTGCAGCTCACATTCTGCACCGTGGTCTTCACCACTGCTCACCCCCAACCCCTGGCCCTGGGCTCATTGGTCCGGGTCTCCCTTCTACATCCCCAGCGCACAGGTGCTCAGTAGATGCAGAATAGCAACACTGGGCATTTAGTGAGCACTTACTACACCAGGTACTGCCCTAAGCCCTTTGTTTCAATTAACTTATTCTTCCCACAACAGCCTTACCAGGTGGGTGTTATTGTTAACCCATTTTACAGATCAACAACTGAGCTCAGTGTAGCTAAGCAACTTGTCCAGGGTCTGATGGGTGATAACTGTAGAGGCTGAGATCTGGCCGCGTGAATGGCACCTCAAAGGCCAGCAGAGAGAGCTTTGTGAGTGCCTGGTGGTTCGTGCTCCGATGTCCAAAGAGTGGCCCAGAGCGTCGGTGCTGGGGGAAGCCAGGGCCCTGAGCTCTGCCCCTAGACTGAGGGTGCAGTAGTTTGCACAGCTCGTTCCCAGGGCCGTAACCTCCTGTGGGCAGGTTCCCCTGCCCCCCTCCCCCGCC